>NW_024056377.1:0-161051 GCF_013401445.1 Tripterygium wilfordii
TATTAGTGTTCTTAGAAGCCTTAACTTGCTAGTTTAGGATTTGGACAACGTTTCGTTAGGTAAGAAGCCAATAGACCAAGTTAAGTTCAAAATTGCACAAAACATGAAAAACTATGCACGCATAGAATTGAGCATTCCTATGGCATCAAAATAGACAGTTATACTCTATTTTGGTGTTCTTAGAAGTCTTAACTTGCTAGTTTAGCTTTTGGACAACGTGTCGTTCGGTAAAGAAGCAATAGACCAAGTTAAGTTCAAAATTGCACGAATGAGAAAAACTTGTATATGCAGAGAATTGAGCATTCCTTGTTGAATATATGTTTGAGTGATTACAACGGCATTTTTGATTGAACTTTGATCTATTGATTGTATTGAGAAACCTAGGTGCATATGCCTACTTGATTAGTTTAGGAATTCAAGACTTATATTAAACTAGTTCAATTGTGCTTATTTGATGATTTGATTATTGAACTAACATGAACTAATTGCAAGAAATCCTAAAAGGGTTTACATAGCATGTCTTGAGTTTAATTGTGTGTAGGATGATCAAGTTGGCCATGTATCAACATGGTGACCTTAACCGAACTGTAATGAAGACTTAATCAGTGTCAAACATGATTAAGAAAGTCAATTTCGTGGTCAACATAATCAAGTTTTGCCAAAGATGTCTTGAAGCTTAATTGGGATCAATTGAAGTAAAATTAACTTTCTAGTCAAAGTCAGAATCGACGGACGTGACGTGGCAGCTGACATGGCATTGTTGACATGGCAATTGTTGACATGGCATTGATGACATGGCAAAGAAGACAAGTTAACCATAGTTACATTTTAACTAGAAGACTTGGAGCCAAAAGAGAAGACAATTGAAAAGTTAATTTGAAAGGAGGAGACAAGAGGTACAACAAGTCTTATGACACGTTTTTCTCTTCACATGTGTGGGAAGGTTTTATTTCAAACCATTTCTCTTTCCCACCAAGACACTCCACATCCAATGAATCATATTCTCTCTACATCAAAATCCCATTTTAATCCAATGGCCAAAGATTCAAGCTTTATTCTTATCTCTCCTACTTTACATCCTATGGCCAAAATTGAATCTTCATTTGATCCAAAGGGCCATCATTTACTCCACCTAAGAGACAAACTTTTCTCAAGTCAATTGTTGTATCTTTCAAGATTGCATCTAAAGTCTATATCCATCCAAAGCCATGATTTACTCCACCTAAAAGACAAACTTTTCTCAAGTCAATTGTTGTATCTTCCAAGATGCCTCCCAAAGTCTATATCCATCCAAAAGCCATTATTTTTTCCCTACCAAAAGAGACTTGTTGTAAACATTTTCACACTTCTCTAAGCCTTCTAACATCTATAATGATCCAAGGGTCATATCTTTCATATCAATCCAATGGCCCTCATTTCATGAGCTTACACTCCACAATTTTCTATAAAAACTAACTCTTTGTCTATGGTGCATATACTTGGCCGAAAATTACACACTCTCTCTCTAGTGTTCTTCATCTTCTAAGCTTTCATTCTTTCACTCATTCATTCCTTGATTACATATCTTGATTTTGAAGAGAGATCATACACACTAGCCAAGTAAGCTTTATTGTTACTCTTGAGCCTTTCTTACCAGATTCTATCATTTCCTCAAAGCCATTTTCTTGCTTGCACAATCTGATTTCCAGAACATAAAGAGCCACATTTGAGCCTAAACACTTCCATATCTAGCTACTCAAAGAGCCATACCTTGAGCTTAAAATACTTCTCTACCCGGCTGCCATAAAGAGCCTATTTGAGAATTCAACTTGTTGATTTGTGTTCTCGGTGAGACCGAGGTGTATTATTGATTAAGTTAGTGTGGTGAGCTACAAACCACACGGTGTGTAGAGTTTGGTGTGGTGAGCTACAAACCACACGGTGTGTAGAGTTTGGTGTTTGAGCTACAAAAACATCGGTTGTAAGAGTTCCGCTTGACTCGGTTGAACAAGCCATATTGGAGTGTTTGAAATTCCAAGTGGGACTTGGGGAGTGGAGTAGGCTTGGGTTAAGCCGAACCACTATAAATCTCTTGCCTCTTTTACTTTCCAGCAATTTCAATTAGCATTGCATTCTCATATCATACATACTTGAAATTGGATATTTAGGTTGTTAGATTCAAGTTTGTTTAAATTGATTGTTCTCCTTGACTCATATACATATACATTATAACTTAATTTGGTATTTAGCTTCCGCTTAGGGTGAAATTTGATAGAATTCATTGAAACCGAAAAAGGAGTGACCTAGTCTAAATTTGACTAAGGACACAATTCACCCCCCCTCTTGTGGTGCCATACATCCTAACAAGTGGTATCGGAGCAGGTTACTTGCATATAGAAGTAATTGTCTTGTGCATTATTTGTGATTCTTGATATGGCATCTACTAGTGGTAGACATGATCATGTATTAGAGGGTCAATCTAGTGGTAGACCTCCATACTTTGATGGAGAAGACTATGACCATTGGAAGATGAGAATGAAACTTTATTTCATGTCTCTAGATATTGATTTGTGGTATGTCATAGAGGATGACCTTATGAGCCTACTATCACCATCAAAGTTGGTGATGTTGAGAAGGAGATTTCAAAAACCTAGGGATAAATGGGATGATAATGATAAGAAAAAGATTTCTTTGAATGCTAAAGCTATGTCTATTTTATTTAATGCATTAAATTCAATTGAAGCTAAACATATTTCTACATGCATTTCGGCTAAAGATATGTGGACTAGGTTAGAGATGAAGCATGAGGGAACTAATCAAGTAAAGGAGTCTAAGATTAACATGCTCATGCATTCATATGAATTGTTCACTATGCTTCCACATGAGTCTATTACCGATATGGATATTAGACTAACCAAAATTCTGAATTCTCTTGAATCTTTAGGGAAGACATTCTCCAATCAAGAAAAGGTACAAAAGTACTTGAGAAGTCTTCCGGAAGCATGGGATGCCAAGTGACCGCCATCCAAGAAGCTAAAGATCTCAAAGTTTTTAAGTTGGATGAGCTTGTAGGATCACTTCTGGTATATGAGACAAACTTGAAGGCAAGAGAAGCTCAAAAAGAGGACACCAAAAAGAAGAGCATTGCTTTTGCCTCCAAGGGTCATAGTGAAGATGATTTGAGTGATGAAGAAGTAGCCTTAATGACAAGGAGGTTCAGGAGATACTTGATAAACAAGAAGAAACAAAGTGGTAGACCTTTTGGCCACTCAAGGAGGGACAACTTCAAATCTGGCCATGGGGATCAAAACGACTCAAAAGGGAACCATGAGGAGCAAGACAAAGATTTGAGGTGCTTTGAGTGTGGTAAGAAGGGACACATGAAGTATGAGTGTCCAAAGAAGAAAGAAAAGAGCAAGGAGCAAACCAAGAGGGCCTTCAAAGCTACATGGAGTGATTCGGACTCCGAAAGCACTTCAAGTGAGGACGAGGTTGCTAGACTTTGCTTGATGGCCAAAGGAAACTCATCCAATCCGGATGAGGAGGTAAACTCTTTTGATCATGATGATGATGATGTGTCTATTGATGATTTGTTTTCCTTACTCAATGACATGAATGCTAAGAATAGGAAAATGCATAAGGAAAAGAAACAATTGAAAAATGAGATTGATTGTTTAAATGCTAAGGTAGAAGAGCATGAAAAGACCATTGATGATCTAAATGCTAAATGTGATGAAAAGTGCGATATGCTTGCTGCCATGTGTGCTAATAACATGTCTAAGTGTGATCATGAACCCTTGATTGAAGATTTGCAATTTAAACTTAGTACCTTGCAAGAAGAGTATGATGATTTGAAATTGATTGCTATTGTGCCTAATGAGAACCAAGAGTCACATGATGACTCTATTGTTCAAAATGAATTAGATGCTTTGAAATTAAGATATGAGGATCTAGAGAAATCGTTCTCGAAGTTTAGTGTGGGATCTTCTAGACTTGATTCACTCTTATCATGCCTTAGACAATCTTTGGACAAATCGGGTTTAGGTTATGTTGGTGATAATGTAAAATTGAAGAAATGTGATATGCATGATATTTCTACATCTTTTGTATCACGTGGCTATTTGCATTCCTTGAATGACATGAAGGAGGATTGTTTTCCTAAGAAAATGATTTTTTTCACCTCCTAACTACAATGCTTTGAATGATATGCATGCTAGTACTTCGAAATCACATCATGAACATGTATCATTTGTCCAATCCGTGAGACATAGGCCTATTCCCATTAGGGGTGTGCCAAATCAGCCTTGGAAGAAGGATATCAAATCTGTTCCCAAGAGACCCGTAGGGTTTCCTAAGAAATTAGGGCAACCCATAAGGTATTCTAGGGCTCCTAGAGCTCCACAAGGCTCTATGTATGCTAGCACTTCATTTCATTCTTCAAATGATGCATATATGCATAACTTGAATGCCAAAGTTTTTCCAAAGTTTCAATATGTGTTTGGCAAGAAAGTTAAGCAAATGTGGGTTCCAAAGGGAACCAAGATTCTTGATGCTAACCTCCTAGGACCCAAAAGAAATTGGGTACCTAAAGCGAATTGAACTAATGTAGGTGTTCTTGAAAATCAAAAGTTCTAAGGCTTCCAAGTGGTACTTGGATAGTGGTTGCTCAAGTTCTTTTTCTTCTCTCAAGAAGTTCTCTAATGGTGGTCATGTGACTTTTGGTGACAACAAGAAGGGTAGGATCCTTGGTCAAGGATCCATAGGTGATGTATCCTCTTTCTCTATCTCTAATGTGCAATTAGTTGATGGATTATCTTTTAACCTTCTTAGTATTTCTCAACTGTGTGATGGTGGCTTGCGCATATGTTTTGATGATTCAAAGTGTGAGTTTTTAAATGCCATGAATGAATGTGTGCTTGTCGGAAAAAGAGATGGTAATGTGTATTCTATTAATTTGAAAGACTTGAATGATTGCAAACTTAAATGCTTGATTTCCAATGTTAGTGATGTGAATATATGGCATAGAAGATTAGGACATATAGGAATTTCTACAATTGAAAAATTGGTTAGAAATAATCTTGTTAGAGGCATACCTTCTTTGAACTTTGACATGTATGATTCTTGTGAGCCTTGCATTAGAGGAAAGCACACTAGGGAGTCTTTCGAGTCTAAAAACCAGATTTCAACTACTAGGGTTTTAGAACTTTTGCATCTTGATTTGTTTGGTCCAAGTCGAGTAAAAGTCTAGGTGGTAGATACTATGCCTTTGTGATTGTTGATGACTATTCTAGATATACTTGGGTGATTTTCCTTGGACATAAACATGAGACAATTCATGAGTTTTCAAAACTAATCAAGAGGCTTCAAAATGAAAAGAACATAAGCATTAGCAAGATTAGGAGTGATCATGGAGGAGAATTTGATAATCATGCATTTATTGATCTATGCGATGAATATGGCATTAGACATGATTTCTCTTCACCTAGAACACCCCAACAAAATGGGGTAGTAGAAAGGAAAAATAGAACTTTGCAAGAAATTGCTAGGACTATGCTTTGTGAACATGATTTGCCTAAGTTCTTGTGGGCCGAGGCTATTAATTGTGCATGCTATGTTACAAATAGGTTGTCTATTAGAAAGAAGATAAATAAGACACCTTATGAGATTTGGAATGATAGAAAACCTAAGGTTGACTACTTTAGAGTTTTTGGTTGCAAATGTTATGTACTAAACACTAAGGATGACTTAGATAAATTTGATGCAAAATCTACTCCTTGTGTATTCGTTGGCTATGCTTTAACTTCTAGAGCTTATAGAGTTTACAATCCAAAGTCTAGGAGAATAGAAGAGTCCATTCATGTTAAATTTATTGAAACTCTTGCACTTGACCCTTTGCTTGAGAATGATGATATTGAGTTAGGTTTGGAGAAGCTGAGCTTAAAAGATGATAAAGATGACTCTCCTACACCTAAAGATGATGGACCAAGCAAACAGGGAGGAAATGAGCACGAGGAGACAAAAAAATAGTGATGCACCAGTGGGCTTGGAAGAAAGTGAGGTTGCACCCGTGGCCTCCAATAATGAAACTACAGCTCCTACATCATGGCTGCAAGTGAAGGACAAACACAAGCATCCCAAACAACTCATAATTGGCGATTTGCATCAAGGGGTAAGGACTCGTAGATCTCACTTAGCTACTAATGATAATGATATGCATGCTAATGTGGTAGATAATGTGACTGCAAATTTAATGAATACTGCTTTAATTGTTGATGTGCATGGTTCTTATGCCTTAATTTCTCAAGTAGAACCTAGAAACATTGATGATGCTTTGCTTGATGATAAATGGATTATTGCTGCAAGATGAGTTGAATCAATTCACTAGGAATGAAGTTTGGCATTTAGTTCCAAGACCTAAAGACCAAACCATAATTGGAACTAAATGGGTGTTTAAGAACAAAATGAATGAAGATGGTGAAGTTATTAGAAACAAGGCTAGGTTGGTTGCACAAGGGTACAACCAAGAAGAAGGGATTGACTATGAAGAAACATTTGCACCCGTAGCTAGGTTAGAAGCTATTAGGTTGCTTATGGCATTTGCATGTTTCAAAGGTTTTAAACTTTATCAAATGGATGTCAAAAGTGCATTTTTGAATGCTTTTATCAATGAGAATGTGTATGTAAAGCAACCACCCGGATTTGAAGATCCTAACTTTCCAAACCATGTTTATAAATTGACAAAAGCCTTGTATGGTTTGAAACAAGCACCTAGGGCATGGTATGATAGACTTTCTTCATTCTTAATTCAAAATGGTTTTAAAAGAGGAAGAATTGATAGCACTTTGTTCTTAAAGGAAAAAGGTCATGACATGCTTATTGTTCAAATATATGTAGATGACATTATATTTGGTGCTACTAATGAGGCTATGTGCAAAGAGTTTGAGTTTTGCATGAAAAATGAATTTGAGATGTCTATGATGGGTGAACTTACATTCTTTTTAGGGCTGCAAGTTAAACAAACTAAGAAAGGTATACATATTAGTCAAACTAAATATATTCATGATATGCTTAAAAAGTTTGGTTTTGATTCCTTGAATCCTTCTCCTACTCCCATGAGTGTGTCTCCTAAGCTTGACAAAGATGAAAATGGACAGGCTTATGATTCTAAAATGTATAGGTCCATGATTGGTTCACTTTTGTATTTGACCTCTAGTAGACCCGACATTATGTTTAGTGTATGCATGTGTGCTAGATTTCAAAGTCAGCCTATGCATTCTCATTTCCTAGCGGTTAAGAGAATATTTAGGTATCTTAGGCATACATCAACTCTTGGCTTATGGTATGACAAAAATTCATTGTTTGATTTACATGCATATAGTGATGCCGACTTTGCTGGATGTAAGATAAATAGGAAGAGTACTTCGGGTACATGCCAATTCCTAGGAAGTATGCTTATTTCTTGGTTCTCCAAGAAACAACCTTGTGTAGCCCTATCTACCACCGAAGCCGAATATATGGCTATAGGGAGTTGTTGTGCTCAACTCTTATGGATTAGACAACAACTAAATGATTTTGGACTTAAATTAAAAGATATTCCTATATATTGTGATAATACTAGTGCCATTAGCCTTTCTAAAAATCCGGTGCATCATTCTAAGGCTAAACATATTGAAATTAGGCATCATTTTATTAGAGACCATGTGACTCAAGGGACAATTAAATTAGATTATGTGGACACAATGAACCAACTTGTGGACATACTAACGAAACCTCTAAACCAAGAGAGATTTGAATTTTTAAGAGGTAATCTCGGCATGAGAATGATTCCTTGATATGTGTATGAATTTTATGCATTGCTTATATTGAACACCTTTTGGATGCATTTACAAAATAAAGGGGGAGAAATATACTTTGAACTTTAAAGTTTGGTATGCATAGGTTAAGGGGGAGGAACTTGAATGTCATATTGTATAGACCTTGCCTATTGATACTTTACTTGTCTTGAATTGCAATTCCCTTGTGTTTAGTGTTCTTAGAAGTCTTAACTTGCTAGTTTAGCTTTTGGACAACGTTACGTTAGGTAAAGAAGCCAATAGACCAAGTTAAGTTCAAAATTGCACGAAACGTGAAAAACTTATGCACCGATAGAATTGAGCATTCCTAAGGCATCTAAATAGACCGTTATACTCTATTTAGTTTTCTTAGAAGTCTTAACTTCCTAGTTTAGCTTTTGGACAACGTTTCGTTAGGTAAAGAAGCCAATAGACCAAGTTAAGTTCAAGATTGCACGAAAAGTGAAAAACTTGTCTATGCATAGAATTGAGCATTTCTAAGGCATCAAAATAGACCGTTATACTCTATTTAGTGTTCTTAGAAGTCTTAACTTGCTAGTTTAGCTTTTGGGCAACGTTTCGTTAGGTAAAGAAGCCAATAGACCAAGTTAAGTTCAAAATTGCACGAAACGTGAAAAACTTGTCCATGCATAGAATTGAGCATTCCTAAGGCATCAAAATAGACCGTTATACTCTATTTAGTGTTCTTAGAAGCCTTAACTTGCTAGTTTAGGATTTGGACAACGTTTCGTTAGGTAAGAAGCCAATAGACCAAGTTAAGTTCAAAATTGCACAAAACATGAAAAACTTATGCACGCATAGAATTGAGCATTCCTATGGCATCAAAATAGACAGTTATACTCTATTTTGGTGTTCTTAGAAGTCTTAACTTGCTAGTTTATCTTTTGGACAACGTGTCGTTCGGTAAAGAAGCAAATAGACCAAGTTAAGTTCAAAATTGCACGGAATGAGAAAAACTTGTATATGCAGAGAATTGAGCATTCCTTGTTGAATATATGTTTGAGTGATTACAACGGCATGTTTTGATTGAACTTTGATCTATTGATTGTATTGAGAAACCTAGGTGCATATGCCTACTTGATTAGTTTAGGAATTCAAGACTTATATTAAACTAGTTCAATTGTGCTTATTTGATGATTTGATTATTGAACTAACATGAACTAATTGCAAGAAATCCTAAAAGGGTTTACATAGCATGTCTTGAGTTTAATTGTGTGTAGGATGATCAAGTTGGCGATGTATCAACATGGTGACCTTAACCGAACTATAATGAAGACTTAATCAGTGTCAAACATGATTAAGAAAGTCAATTTCGTAGTCAACATAATCAAGTTTTGCCAAAGATGTCTTGAAGCTTAATTGGGATCAATTGAAGTAAAATTAACTTTCTAGTCAAAGTCAGAATCGACGGACGTGACGTGGCAGCTGACATGGCATTGTTGACATGGCATTGTTGACATGGCATTGATGACATGGCAAAGAAGACAAGTTAACCATAGTTACATTTTAACTAGAAGACTTGGAGCCAAAAGAGAAGACAATGAAAAGTTAATTTGAAAGGAGGAGACAAGAGGTACAACAAGTCTTATGACAAGTTTTTCTCTTCACATGTGTGGGAAGGTTTATTTCAAAACCATTTCTCTTTCCCACCAAGACACTCCACATCCAATGAATCATATTCTCTCTACATCAAAATCCCATTTTAATCCAATGGCCAAAGATTCAAGCTTTATTCTTATCTCTCCTACTTTACATCCTATGGCCAAAATTGAATCTTCATTTGATCCAAAGGCCATCATTTACTCCACCTAAGAGACAAACTTTTCTCAAGTCAATTGTTGTATCTTTCAAGATGCATCTAAAGTCTATATCCATCCAAAAGCCATGATTTACTCCACCTAAAAGACAAACTTTTCTCAAGTCAATTGTTGTATCTTCCAAGATGCCTCCAAAGTCTATATCCATCCAAAAGCCATTATTTTTTCCTACCAAAAGAGACTTGTTGTAAACATTTTCACACTTCTCTAAGCCTTCTAACGTCTATAATGATCCAAGGGTCCATATCTTTCATATCAATCCAATGGCCCTCATTTCATGAGCTTACACTCCACAATTTTCTATAAAAACTAACTCTTTGTCTATGGTGCATATACTTGGCCGAAAATTACACACTCTCTCTCTAGTGTTCTTCATCTTCTAAGCTTTCATTCTTTCACTCATTCATTCCTTGATTACATACTTGATTTTGAAGAGAGATCATACACACTAGCCAAGTAAAGCTTTATTGTTACTCTTGAGCCTTTCTTACCAGATTCTTATCATTTCCTCAAGAGCCATTTTCTTGCTTGCACAATCTGATTTCCAGAACATAAAGAGCCACATTTGAGCCTAAACACTTCCATATCTAGCTACTCAAAGAGCCATACCTTGAGCTTAAAATACTTCTCTACCCGGCTGCCATAAAGAGCCTATTTGAGAATTCAACTTGTTGATTTGTGTTCTCGGTGAGACCGAGGTGTATTATTGATTAAGTTAGTGTGGTGAGCTACAAACCACACGGTGTGTAGAGTTTGGTGTGGTGAGCTACAAACCACACGGTGTGTAGAGTTTGGTGTTTGAGCTACAAAAACATCGGTTGTAAGAGTTCCGCTTGACTCGGTTGAACAAGCCATATTGGAGTGTTTGAAATTCCCAAGTGGGACTTGGGGAGTGGAGTAGGCTTGGGTTAAGCCGAACCACTATAAATCTCTTGCCTCTTTTACTTTCCAGCAATTTCAATTAGCATTGCATTCTCATATCATACATACTTGAAATTGGATATTTAGGTTGTTAGATTCAAGTTTGTTTAAATTGATTGTTCTCCTTGACTCATATACATATACACTATAACTTAATTTGGTATTTAGCTTCCGCTTAGGGTGAAATTTGATAGAATTCATTGAAACCGAAAAAGGAGTGACCTAGTCTAAATTTGACTAAGGACACAATTCACCCCCCCTCTTGTGGTGCCATACATCCTAACATTCCTAAGGCATCAAAATAGACCGTTATACTCTATTTAATGTTCTTAGAAGTCTTAACTTGCTAGTTTAGCTTTTGGGGAACGTTTCGTTAGGTAAAGAAGCCAATAGACCAAGTTAAGTTCACAATTGCACGAAACGTGAAAAACTTGTCCAGGCATAGAATTGAGCATTCCTTAGGCATCAAAATAGACCGTTATACTCTGTTTAGTGTTCTTAGAAGTCTTAACTTGGTAATTTAGCTTTTGGGCAACGGTTCGTTAGGTAAATAAGCCAATAGACCAAGTTAAGTTAAAAATTGCACGAAACGTGAAAAACTTATGCACCGATAGAATTGAGCATTCCTAAGGCATCAAAATAGACCGTTATACTCTATTTAGTGTTCTTAGAAGTCTTAACTTGCTAGTTTAGCTTTTGGAGAACGTTTCGTTAGGTAAAGAAGCCAATAGACCAAATTAAGTTTGAAATTGCACGAAACGTGAAAAACTTATCCACACATAGAATTGGGCATTCCTAAGGCATCACAATAGACCGTTATACTCTATTTAGTGTTCTTAGAAGTCTTAACTTGCTAGTTTAGCTTTTGGACAACGTTACGTTAGGTAAAGATGCCAATAGACCAAGTTAAGTTCAAAATGGCACGAAACGTGAAAAACTTGTCCGTGCGTAGAATTGAGCATTCCTAAGGCATCAAAAACGACCGTTATACTCTATTTAGTGTTCTTAGAAGTCTTAACTTGCTAGTTTAGCTTTTGGACAACGTTACGTTGGGTAAAGAATCCAATAGACCAAGTTATGTTCAAAATGGCACGAAACGTGAAAAACATGTCCATGCGCAGAATTGAGCGTTCCTAAGGCATCAAAATATACCGTTATACTCTATTTAGCGTTCTTTGAAGTCTTAACTTGCTAGTTTAGCTTTTGGACAACGTTTCGTTGGCTAAAGAAGCCAATAGACCAAGTTAAGTTCAAGCTTGCACGAAACGTGAAAAACTTGTCGATGCATAGAATTGAGCATTCCTAAGGCATCAAAATAGACCGTGATACTCTATTTAGTGTTCTTAGAAGTCTTAACTTGCTAGTTTAGCTTTTGGACAACGTTTCGTTAGGTAAAGAAGCCAATAGACCAAGTTCAAGATTGCACGAAAAGTGAAAAACTTGTCTATGCATAGAATTGAGCATTTCTAACGCATCAAAATAGACCGTTATACTCTATTTAGTGTTCTTAGAAGTCTTAACTTGCTAGTTTAGCTTTTGGACAACGTTACGTTGGGTAAAGAAGCCAATAGATCAAGTTATGTTTAAAATGGCACGAAAAGTGAAAAACTTGTCTATGCATAGAATTGAGCATTCCTAAGGCATCAAAATATACCGTTATACTCTATTTAGCGTTCTTAGAAGTCTTAACTTGCTAGTTTAGCTTTTGGACAACGTTACGTTGGGTAAAGAAGCCAATAGATCAAGTTATGTTCAAAATGGCACGAAACGTGAAAACCATGTCCATGCGTAGAATTGAGGATTCCTAAGGCATCAAAATAGACCGTAATACTCTATTTAGTGTTCTTAGAAGTCTTAACTTGCTAGTTTAGGTTTTGGACAACGTTTCGTTAGGTAAAGAAGCCCATAGACCAAGTTCAAGATTGCACGAAAAGTGAAAAACTTGTCTATGCATAGAATTGAGCATTTCTAAGGCATCAAAATAGACCGTGATACTCTATTTAGTGTTCTTAGAAGTCTTAGCTTGTTAGTTTAGCTTTTGGGCAACGTTTCGTTAGGTAAAGAAGCCAATAGGCCAAGTCAAGTTCAACATTGCAAGAAACGTGAAAAACTTGTCCATGCATAGAATTGAGCATTCCTAAGGCATCAAAATAGACCGTTATACTCTGTTTAGTGTTCTTAGAAGTCTTAACTTTCCCGTTTAGCTTTTCGACAACGTTACGTTAGGTAAAGAAGCCAATAGACCAAGTTAAGTTCAAAATGGCACGAAACGTGAAAAACTTGTCCATGCGTAGAATTGAGCATTCCTAAGGCATCAAAATGGACCGTTATACTCAATTTAGTGTTCTTAGAAGTCTTAACTTGCTAGTTTAGCTTTTGGACAACGTTTCGTTCGGTAAAGAAGCCAACAGACCAAGTTAAGTTCAAAATTGCACGAAACGTGAAAAACTTGTCCATGCATAGAATTGAGCATTCCTAAGGCATAAAAATAGACAGTTATACTCTATTTAGTGTTCTTAGAAGCCTTAACTTGCTAGTTTAGGATTTGGACAACGTTTCGTTAGGTAAGAAGCCAATAAACCAAGTTAAGCTCAAAATTGCACGAAACGTGAAAAACTTGTCCAGGCATAGAATTGAGCATTCCTTAGGCATCAAAATAGACCGTTATACTCTGTTTAGTGTTCTTAGAAGTCTTAACTTGGTAGTTTAGCTTTTGGGCAACGGTTCGTTAGGTAAATAAGCCAATAGACCAAGTTAAGTTCAAAATTGCACGAAACGTGAAAAACTTATGCACCGATAGAATTGAGCATTCCTAAGGCATCAAAATAGACCGTTATACTCTATTTAGTGTTCTTAGAAGTCTTAACTTGCTAGTTTAGCTTTTGGAGAACGTTTCGTTAGGTAAAGAAGCCAATAGACCAAATTAAGTTCGAAATTGCACGAAACGTGAAAAACTTATCCACACATAGAATTGGGCATTCCTAAGGCATCACAATAGACCGTTATACTCTATTTAGTGTTCTTAGAAGTCTTAACTTGCTAGTTTAGCTTTTGGACAACGTTACGTTAGGTAAAGATGCCAATAGACCAAGTTAAGTTCAAAATGGCACGAAACGTGAAAAACTTGTCCGTGCGTAGAATTGAGCATTCCTAAGGCATCAAAAACGACCGTTATACTCTATTTAGTGTTCTTAGAAGTCTTAACTTGCTAGTTTAGCTTTTGGACAACGTTACGTTGGGTAAAGAATCCAATAGACCAAGTTATGTTCAAAATGGCACGAAACGTGAAAAACATGTCCATGCGCAGAATTGAGCGTACCTAAGGCATCAAAATATACCGTTATACTCTATTTAGCGTTCTTTGAAGTCTTAACTTGCTAGTTTAGGTTTTGGACAACGTTTCGTTGGCTAAAGAAGCCAATAGACCAAGATAAGTTCAAGCTTGCACGAAACGTGAAAAACTTGTCGATGCATAGAATTGAGCATTCCTAAGGCATCTAAATAGACCGTGATACTCTATTTAGTGTTCTTAGAAGTCTTAACTTGCTAGTTTAGCTTTTGGACAACGTTTCGTTAGGTAAAGAAGCCAATAGACCAAGTTCAAGATTGCACGAAAAGTGAAAAACTTGTCTATGCATAGAATTGAGCATTTCTAAGGCATCAAAATAGACCGTTATACTCTATTTAGTGTTCTTAGAAGTCTTAACTTGCTAGTTTAGCTTTTGGACAACGTTACGTTGGGTAAAGAAGCCAATAGATCAAGTTATGTTTAAAATGGCACGAAAAGTGAAAAACTTGTCAATGCATAGAATTGAGCATTCCTAAGGCATCAAAATATACCGTTATACTCTATTTAGCGTTCTTAGAAGTCTTAACTTGCTAGTTTAGCTTTTGGACAACGTTACGTTGGGTAAAGAAGCCAATAGATCAAGTTATGTTCAAAATGGCACGAAACGTGAAAACCATGTCCATGCGTAGAATTGAGGATTCCTAAGGCATCAAAATAGACCGTAATACTCTATTTAGTGTTCTTAGAAGTCTTAACTTGCTAGTTTAGGTTTTGGACAACGTTTCGTTAGGTAAAGAAGCCCATAGACCAAGTTCAAGATTGCACGAAAAGTGAAAAACTTGTCTATGCATAGAATTGAGCATTTCTAAGGCATCAAAATAGACCGTGATACTCTATTTAGTGTTCTTAGAAGTCTTAGCTTGCTAGTTTAGCTTTTGGACAACGTTACGTTGGGTAAAGAAGCCAATAGATCAAGTTATGTTCAAAATGGCACGAAACGTGAAAACCATGTCCATGCGTAGAATTGAGGATTCCTAAGGCATCAAAATAGACCGTAATACTCTATTTAGTGTTCTTAGAAGTCTTAACTTGCTAGTTTAGGTTTTGGACAACGTTTCGTTAGGTAAAGAAGCCCATAGACCAAGTTCAAGATTGCACGAAAAGTGAAAAACTTGTCTATGCATAGAATTGAGCATTTCTAAGGCATCAAAATAGACCGTGATACTCTATTTAGTGTTCTTAGAAGTCTTAGCTTGCTAGATTAGCTTTTGGGCAACGTTTCGTTAGGTAAAGAAGCCAATAGGCCAAGTCAAGTTCAACATTGCAAGAAACGTGAAAAACTTGTCCATGCATAGAATTGAGCATTCCTAAGGCATCAAAATAGACCGTTATACTCTGTTTAGTGTTCTTAGAAGTCTTAACTTGCCCGTTTAGCTTTTCGACAACGTTACGTTAGGTAAAAAAGCCAATAGACCAAGTTAAGTTCAAAATGGCACGAAACGTGAAAAACTTGTCCATGCGTAGAATTGAGCATTCCTAAGGCATCAAAATGGACCGTTATACTCAATTTAGTGTTCTTAGAAGCCTTAACTTGCTAGTTTAGCTTTTGGACAACGTTTCGTTCGGTAAAGAAGGCAACAGACCAAGTTAAGTTCAAAATTGCACGAAACGTGAAAAACTTGTCCATGCATAGAATTGAGCATTCCTAAGGCATCAAAATAGACAGTTATACTCTATTTAGTGTTCTTAGAAGCCTTAACTTGCTAGTTTAGGATTTGGACAACGTTTCGTTAGGTAAGAAGCCAATAGACCAAGTTAAGTTCAAAATTGCACAAAACATGAAAAACTTATGCACGCATAGAATTGAGCATTCCTATGGCATGAAAATAGACAGTTATACTCTATTTAGTGTTCTTAGAAGTCTTAACTTGCTAGTTTATCTTTTGGACAACGTGTCGTTCGGTAAAGAAGCAAATAGACCAAGTTAAGCTTAAAATTGCACGAAATGAGAAAAACTTGTCTATGCAGAGAATTGAGCATTCC
Source organism: Tripterygium wilfordii (assembly GCF_013401445.1). Taxonomy (NCBI): domain Eukaryota; kingdom Viridiplantae; phylum Streptophyta; class Magnoliopsida; order Celastrales; family Celastraceae; genus Tripterygium; species Tripterygium wilfordii. The sequence goes on from NW_024056377.1 coordinate 15,903, forward strand.
TAAGGCATCAAAATAGACCGTTATACTCTATTTAGTGTTCTTAGAAGTCTTAACTTGCTAGTTTAGCTTTTGGACAACGTTACGTTGGGTAAAGAAGCCAATAGATCAAGTTATGTTTAAAATGGCACGAAAAGTGAAAAACTTGTCTATGCATAGAATTGAGCATTCCTAAGGCATCAAAATATACCGTTATACTCTATTTAGCGTTCTTAGAAGTCTTAACTTGCTAGTTTAGCTTTTGGACAACTTTTCGTTAGCTAAAGAAGCCAATAGACCAAGTTAAGTTCAAGCTTGCACGAAACGTGAAAAACTTGTCGATGCATAGAATTGAGCATTATTAAGCCATCAAAATAGACCGTTATACTCTATTTAGTGTTCTTAGAAGTCTTAACTTGCTAGTTTAGCTTTTGGACAACGTTACGTTGGGTAAAGAAGCCAATAGATCAAGTTATGTTCAAAATGGCACGAAACGTGAAAACCATGTCCATGCGTAGAATTGAGGATTCCTAAGGCATCAAAATAGACCGTAATACTCTATTTAGTGTTCTTAGAAGTCTTAACTTGCTAGTTTAGGTTTTGGACAACGTTTCGTTAGGTAAAGAAGCCCATAGACCAAGTTCAAGATTGCACGAAAAGTGAAAAACTTGTCTATGCATAGAATTGAGCATTTCTAAGGCATCAAAATAGACCGTGATACTCTATTTAGTGTTCTTAGAAGTCTTAGCTTGCTAGTTTAGCTTTTGGACAACGTTACGTTGGGTAAAGAAGCCAATAGATCAAGTTATGTTCAAAATGGCACGAAACGTGAAAACCATGTCCATGCGTAGAATTGAGGATTCCTAAGGCATCAAAATAGACCGTAATACTCTATTTAGTGTTCTTAGAAGTCTTAACTTGCTAGTTTAGGTTTTGGACAACGTTTCGTTAGGTAAAGAAGCCCATATACCAAGTTCAAGATTGCACGAAAAGTGAAAAACTTGTCTATGCATAGAATTGAGCATTTCTAAGGCATCAAAATAGACCGTGATACTCTATTTAGTGTTCTTAGAAGTCTTAGCTTGCTAGTTTAGCTTTTGGGCAACGTTTCGTTAGGTAAAGAAGCCAATAGGCCAAGTCAAGTTCAACATTGCAAGAAACGTGAAAAACTTGTCCATGCATAGAATTGAGCATTCCTAAGGCATCAAAATAGACCGTTATACTCTGTTTAGTGTTCTTAGAAGTCTTAACTTGCCCGTTTAGCTTTTCGACAACGTTACGTTAGGTAAAAAAGCCAATAGACCAAGTTAAGTTCAAAATGGCACGAAACGTGAAAAACTTGTCCATGCGTAGAATTGAGCATTCCTAAGGCATCAAAATGGACCGTTATACTCAATTTAGTGTTCTTAGAAGCCTTAACTTGCTAGTTTAGCTTTTGGACAACGTTTCGTTCGGTAAAGAAGGCAACAGACCAAGTTAAGTTCAAAATTGCACGAAACGTGAAAAACTTGTCCATGCATAGAATTGAGCATTCCTAAGGCATCAAAATAGACAGTTATACTCTATTTAGTGTTCTTAGAAGCCTTAACTTGCTAGTTTAGGATTTGGACAACGTTTCGTTAGGTAAGAAGCCAATAGACCAAGTTAAGTTCAAAATTGCACAAAACATGAAAAACTTATGCACGCATAGAATTGAGCATTCCTATGGCATCAAAATAGACAGTTATACTCTATTTAGTGTTCTTAGAAGTCTTAACTTGCTAGTTTATCTTTTGGACAACGTGTCGTTCGGTAAAGAAGCAAATAGACCAAGTTAAGTTTAAAATTGCACGAAATGAGAAAAACTTGTCTATGCAGAGAATTGAGCATTCCTAAGGCATCAAAATAGACCGTTATACTCTATTTAGTGTTCTTAGAAGTCTTAACTTGCTAGTTTAGCTTTTGGACAACGTTACGTTGGGTAAAGAAGCCAATAGATCAAGTTATGTTTAAAATGGCACGAAAAGTGAAAAACTTGTCTATGCATAGAATTGAGCATTCCTAAGGCATCAAAATATACCGTTATACTCTATTTAGCGTTCTTAGAAGTCTTAACTTGCTAGTTTAGCTTTTGGACAACTTTTCGTTAGCTAAAGAAGCCAATAGACCAAGTTAAGTTCAAGCTTGCACGAAACGTGAAAAACTTGTCGATGCATAGAATTGAGCATTATTAAGCCATCAAAATAGACCGTTATACTCTATTTAGTGTTCTTAGAAGTCTTAACTTGCTAGTTTAGCTTTTGGACAACGTTACGTTGGGTAAAGAAGCCAATAGATCAAGTTATGTTCAAAATGGCACGAAACGTGAAAACCATGTCCATGCGTAGAATTGAGGATTCCTAAGGCATCAAAATAGACCGTAATACTCTATTTAATGTTCTTAGAAGTCTTAACTTGCTAGTTTAGGTTTTGGACAACGTTTCGTTAGGTAAAGAATCCAATAGACCAAGTTATGTTCAAGATTGCACGAAAAGTGAAAAACTTGTCTATGCATAGAATTGAGCATTTCTAAGGCATCAAAATAGACCGTTATACTCTATTTAGTGTTCTTAGAAGTCTTAACTTGCTAGTTTAGCTTTTAGGCAACGTTTCGTTAGGTAAAGAAGCCAATAGACCAAGGTAAGTTCAAAATTGCACGAAACGTGAAAAACTTGTCCATGCATAGAATTGAGTATTCCTAAGGCATCAAAATAGACCGTTATACTCTATTTAGTGTTCTTAGAAGTCTTAACTTGCTAGTTTAGCTTTTGGACAACGTTTCGTTAGGTAAAGAATCCCATAGACCAAGTTCAAGATTGCACGAAAAGTGAAAAACTTGTCTATGCATAGAATTGAGCATTTCTAAGGCATCAAAATAGACCGTGATACTCTATTTAGTGTTCTTAGAAGTCTTAGCTTGCTAGTTTAGCTTTTGGGCAACGTTTCGTTAGGTAAAGAAGCCAATAGGCCAAGTCAAGTTCAACATTGCAAGAAACGTGAAAAACTTGTCCATGCATAGAATTGAGCATTCCTAAGGCATCAAAATAGACCGTTATACTCTGTTTAGTGTTCTTAGAAGTCTTAACTTGCCCGTTTAGCTTTTCGACAACGTTACGTTAGGTAAAGAAGCCAATAGACCAAGTTAAGTTCAAAATGGCACAAAACGTGAAAAACTTGTCCATGCGTAGAATTGAGCATTCCTAAGGCATCAAAATAGACCGTTATACTCAATTTAGTGTTCTTAGAAGTCTTAACTTGCTAGTTTAGCTTTTGGACAACGTTTCGTTCGGTAAAGAAGCCAACAGACCAAGTTACGTTCAAAATTGCACGAAACGTGAAAAACTTGTCCATGCATAGAATTGAGCATTCCTAAGGCATCAAAATAGACAGTTATACTCTATTTAGTGTTCTTAGAAGCCTTAACTTGCTAGTTTAGGATTTGGACAACGTTTCGTTAGGTAAGAAGCCAATAGACCAAGTTAAGTTCAAAATTGCACAAAACATGAAAAACTTATGCACGCATAGAATTGAGCATTCCTATGGCATCAAAATAGACAGTTATACTCTATTTAGTGTTCTTAGAAGTCTTAACTTGCTAGTTTATCTTTTGGACAACGTGTCGTTCGGTAAAGAAGCAAATAGACCAAGTTAAGTTCAAAATTGCACGAAATGAGAAAAACTTGTCTATGCAGAGAATTGAGTATTCCTAAGGCATCAAAATAGACCGTTATACTCTATTTAGTGTTCTTAGAAGTCTTAACTTGCTAGTTTAGCTTTTGGGGAACGTTTCGTTAGGTAAAGAAGCCAATAGACCAAGTTAAGTTCAAAATTGCACGAAACGTGAAAAACTTATGCACGGATACAATTGAGCATTCCTCAGGCATCAAAATAGACCGTTATACTCTATTTAGTGTTCTTAGAAGTCTTAACTTGCTAGTTTAGCTTTTGGAGAACGTTTCGTTAGGTAAAGAAGCCAATAGACCAAATTAAGTTCGAAATTGCACGAAACGTGAAAAACTTATCCACACATAGAATTGGGCATTCCTAAGGCATCAAAATAGACCGTTATACTCTATTTAGTGTTCTTAGAAGTCTTAACTTGCTAGTTTAGCTTTTGGACAACGTTACGTTAGGTAAAGAAGCCAATAGACCAAGTTAAGTTCAAAATGGCACGAAACGTGAAAAACATGTCCGTGCGTAGAATTGAGCATTCCTAAGGCATCAAAAACGACCGTTATACTCTATTTAGTGTTCTTAGAAGTCTTAACTTGCTAGTTTAGCTTTTGGACAACGTTACGTTGGGTAAAGAATCCAATAGACCAAGTTATGTTCAAAATGGCACGAAACGTGAAAAACTTGTCCTTGCGTAGAATTGAGCATTTCTAAGGCATCAAAAATAGACCGCTATACTCTATTTAGTGTTCTGAGAAGTCTTAACTTGCTAGTTTAGCTTTTGGACAACGTTACGTTAGGTAAAGAAGCCAATAGACCAAGTTAAGTTCAAAATTGCACGAAACGTGAAAAACTTATCCACACATAGAATTGGGCATTCCTAAGGCATCAAAATAGACCGTTATACTCTATTTAGTGTTCTTAGAAGTCTTAACTTGCTAGTTTAGCTTTTGGACAACGTTACGTTAGGTAAAGAAGCCAATAGACCAAGTTAAGTTCAAAATTGCACGAAACGTGAAAAACTTATGCACCGATAGAATTGAGCATTCCTAAGGCATCAAAATAGACCGTTATACTCTATTTAGTGTTCTTAGAAGTCTTAACTTGCTAGTTTAGCTTTTGGACAACGTTACGTTAGGTAAATAAGCCAATAGACCAAGTTAAGTTCAAAATTGCACGAAACGTGGAAAACTTATGCACCGATAGAATTGAGCATTCCTAAGGCATCTAAATAGACCGTTATACTCTATTTAGTTTTCTTAGAAGTCTTAACTTCCTAGTTTAGCTTTTGGACAACGTTTCGTTAGGTAAAGAAGCCAATAGACTAAGTTAAGTTCAAGATTGCACGAAAAGTGAAAAACTTGTCTATGCATAGAATTGAGCATCTAAGGCATCAAAATAGACCGTTATACTCTATTTAGTGTTCTTAGAAGTCTTAACTTGCTAGTTTAGCTTTTGGGCAACGTTTCGTTAGGTAAAGAAGCCAATAGACCAAGTTAAGTTCAAAATTGCACGAAACGTGAAAAACTTGTCCATGCATAGAATTGAGCATTCCTAAGGCATCAAAATAGACCGTTATACTCTATTTAGTGTACTTAGAAGCCTTAACTTGCTAGTTTAGGATTTGGACAACGTTTCGTTAGCTAAGAAGCCAATAGACCAATTTAAGTTCAAAATTGCACAAAACATGAAAAACTTATGCACGCATAGAATTGAGCATTCCTATGGCATCAAAATAGACAGTTATACTCTATTTAGTGTTCTTAGAAGTCTTAACTTGCTAGTTTATCTTTTGGACAACGTTTCGTTCGGTAAAGAAGCAAATAGACCAAGTTAAGTTCAAAATTGCACGAAATGAGAAAAACTTGTATATGCAGAGAATTGAGCATTCCTAAGGCATCAAAATAGACCGTTATACTCTATTTAGTGTTCTTAGAAGTCTTAACTTGCTAGTTTAGCTTTTGGGGAACGTTTCGTTAGGTAAAGAAGCCAATAGACCAAGTTAAGTTCAAAATTGTACGAAACGTGAAAAACTTGTCCAGGCATAGAATTGAGCATTCCTTAGGCATCAAAATAAACCGTTATACTCTGTTTAGTGTTCTTAGAAGTCTTAACTTGGTAGTTTAGCTTTTGGGCAACGGTTCGTTAGGTAAATAAGCCAATAGACCAAGTTAAGTTCAAAATTGCACGAAACGTGAAAAACTTATGCACCGATAGAATTGAGCATTCCTAAGGCATCAAAATAGACCGTTATACTCTATTTAGTGTTCTTAGAAGTCTTAACTTGCTAGTTTAGCTTTTGGAGAACGTTTCGTTAGGTAAAGAAGCCAATAGACCAAATTAAGTTCGAAATTGCACAAAACGTGAAAAACTTATCCACACATAAAATTGGGCATTCCTAAGGCATCACAATAGACCGTTATACTCTATTTAGTGTTCTTAGAAGTCTTAACTTGCTAGTTTAGCTTTTGGACAACGTTACGTTAGGTAAAGAAGCCAATAGACCAAGTTAAGTTCAAAATGGCACGAAACGTGAAAAAGTTGTCCGTGCGTAGAATTGAGCATTCCTAAGGCATCAAAAACGACCGTTATACTCTATTTAGTGTTCTTAGAAGTCTTAACTTGCTAGTTTAGCTTTTGGACAACGTTACGTTGGGTAAAGAATCCAATAGACCAAGTTATGTTCAAAATGGCACGAAACGTGAAAAACATGTCCATGCGCAGAATTGAGCGTTCCTAAGGCATCAAAATGTACCGTTATACTCTATTTAGCGTTCTTTGAATTCTTAACTTGCTAGTTTAGCTTTTGGACAACGTTTCGTTGGCTAAAGAAGCCAATAGACCAAGTTAAGTTCAAGCTTGCACGAAACGTGAAAAACTTGTCGATGCATAGAATTGAGCATTCCTAAGGCATCAAAATAGACCGTGATACTCTATTTAGTGTTCTTAGAAGTCTTAACTTGCTAGTTTAGCTTTTGGACAACGTTTCGTTAGGTAAAGAAGCCAATAGACCAAGTTCAAGATTGCACGAAAAGTGAAAAACTTGTCTATGCATAGAATTGAGCATTTCTAAGGCATCAAAATAGACCGTTATACTCTATTTAGTGTTCTTAGAAGTCTTAACTTGCTAGTTTAGCTTTTGGACAACGTTACGTTGGGTAAAGAAGCCAATAGATCAAGTTATGTTTAAAATGGCACGAAAAGTGAAAAACTTGTCTATGCATAGAATTGAGCATTCCTAAGGCATCAAAATATACCGTTATACTCTATTTAGCGTTCTTAGAAGTCTTAACTTGCTAGTTTAGCTTTTGGACAACTTTTCGTTAGCTAAAGAAGCCAATAGACCAAGTTAAGTTCAAGCTTGCACGTGTTAGGATGTATGGCACCACAAGAGGGGGGGTGAATTGTGTCCTTAGTCAAATTTAGACTAGGTCACTCTTTTTTCGGTTTCAATGAATTCTATCAAATTTCACCTTAAGCGGAAGCTAAATACCAATATGGCTTGTTCAACCGAGTCAAACGGAACTCTTACAACCGATGTTTTTGTAGCTCAAACACCAAACTCTACACACCGTGTGGTTTGTAGCTCACCACACCAAACTCTACACACCGTGTGGTTTGTACCTCACCACACTAACTCAATCAACAAAATACAAGCTCAAAAATGGCTCTAAGAATAGCCGGGTATGAGATAAGTTTAGGCTCAAAGGCTGGCTCTTTAGTAGCTGGATTTGTAAGTGTCTAAGGCTCAAATGAAGCTCTTGAAAAGCTGGAATGGGAATGGTAGGCACAAAACTCAGATTTGAGATTTTTTGGTTGCTAGGGTATGTGAAATTTTGAGTAGTGTATCAACCAACGAAAATCAGTTGTGATAAGGCTTGAATGGTGAAATGGAGATATAGAATGAAGCCTTATAGGTGCTGGAAATCAGATTGCTCAAGCAAGTAGAATGACTCTTGAGGAAATGATAAGAATCTGGTAAGAAAGGCTCAAGAGTAACAATAAAGCTTTACTTGGCTAGTGTGTGTGATCTCTCTTCAAAATCAAGTATGTAATCAAGAAATGAATGAGTGAAAGAATGAAAGCTTAGAAGATGAAGAACACTAGAGAGAGAGTGTAATTTTCGGCCAAGTGTATGCACCATAGACAAAGAGTTAGTTTTTATAGAAAATTGTGGAGTGTAAGCTCATGAAATGAGGGCCATTGGATTGATATGAAAGATATGGACCCTTGGATCATTAGAGACGTTAGAAGGCTTAGAGAAGTGTGAAAATGTTTACAACAAGTCTCTTTTGGTAGGAAGAAATAATGGCTTTTGGGTGGATATAGACTTTGGAGGCATCTTCGAAGATACAACAATTGACTTGAGAAAAGTTTGTCTTTTAGGTGGAGTAAATCATGGCTTTTGGATGGATATAGACTTTAGATGCATCTTGAAAGATACAACAATTGACTTGAGAAAAGTTTGTCTCTTAGGTGGAATAAATGATGGCCTTTGGATCAAATGAAGATTCAATTTTGGCCATAGGATGTAAAGTAGGAGAGATAAGAATAAAGCTTGAATCTTTGGCCATTGGATTAAAATGTGATTTTGATGTAGAGAGAATATGATCCATTGGATGTGGAGTGTCTTGGTGGGAAAGAGAAATGGTTTTGAAATAAAGCTTCCCACACATGTGAAGAGAAAAACTTGTCATAAGACTTGTTGTACCTCTTGTCTCCTCCTTTCAAATTAACTTTTCCTTCTCTTCTCTTTTTGGCTCCAAGTCTTCCAGTTAAGATGTAACTATGGTTAACTTGTCTTCTTTGCCATGTCATCAATGCCATGTCATTAATGCCGTGTCAACAATGCCATGTCAGCTGCCACGTCACGTCCGTCGATTCTGACTTTGACTAGAAAGTTAATTTTACTTCAATTGATCCCAATTAAGCTTCAAGACATCTTTGGCAAAACTTGATTATGTTGACCACGAAATTGACTTTCTTAATCATGTTTGACACTGATTAAGTCTTCATTACAGTTCGGTTAAGGTCACCATGTTGATACATGGCCAACTTCATCATCCTACACACAATTAAACTCAAGACATGCTATGTAAACCCTTTTAGGATTTCTTGCAATTAGTTCATGTTAGTTCAATAATCAAATCATCAAATAAGCACAATTGAACTAGTTTAATATAAGTCTTGAATTCCTAAACTAATCAAGTAGGCATATGCATCTAGGTTTCTCAATACAATCAATAGATCAAAGTTCAATCAAAACATGCCGTTGTAATCACTCAAACATATATTCAACAGCACGAAACGTGAAAAACTTGTCGATGCATAGAATTGAGCATTATTAAGCCATCAAAATAGACCGTTATACTCTATTTAGTGTTCTTAGAAGTCTTAACTTGCTAGTTTAGCTTTTGGACAACGTTACGTTGGGTAAAGAAGCCAATAGATCAAGTTATGTTCAAAATGGCACGAAACGTGAAAACCATGTCCATGCGTAGAATTGAGGATTCCTAAGGCATCAATATAAACCGTAATACTCTATTTAGTGTTCTTAGAAGTCTTAGCTTGCTAGTTTAGGTTTTGGACAACGTTTCGTTAGGTAAAGAATCCAATAGACCAAGTTATGTTCAAGATTGCACGAAAAGTGAAAAACTTGTCTATGCATAGAATTGAGCATTTCTAAGGCATCAAAATAGACCGTTATACTCTATTTAGTGTTCTTAGAAGTCTTAACTTGCTAGTTTAGCTTTTAGGCAACGTTTCGTTAGGTAAAGAAGCCAATAGACCAAGGTAAGTTCAAAATTGCACGAAACGTGAAAAACTTGTCCATGCATAGAATTGAGTATTCCTAAGGCATCAAAATAGACCGTTATACTCTATTTAGTGTTCTTAGAAGTCTTAACTTGCTAGTTTAGCTTTTGGACAACGTTTCGTTAGGTAAAGAAGCCAATAGACCAAGTTCAAGATTGCACGAAAAGTGAAAAACTTGTCTATGCATAGAATTGAGCATTTCTAAGGCATCAAAATAGACTGTGATACTCTATTTAGTGTTCTTAGAAGTCTTAACTTGCCCGTTTAGCTTTTCGACAACGTTACGTTAGGTAAAGAAGCCAATAGACCAAGTTACGTTCAAAATGGCACGAAACGTGAAAAACTTGTCCATGCATAGAATTGAGCATTCCTAAGGCATCAAAATAGACCGTTATACTCAATTTAGTGTTCTTAGAAGTCTTAACTTGCTAGTTTAGCTTTTGGACAACGTTTCGTTCGGTAAAGAAGCCAACAGACCAAGTTAAGTTCAAAATTACACGAAACGTGAAAAACTTGTCCATGCATAGAATTGAGCATTCCTAAGGCATCAAAATAGACAGTTATACTCTATTTAGTGTTCTTAGAAGTCTTAACTTGCTAGTTTATCTTTTGGACAACGTGTCGTTCGGTAAAGAAGCAAATAGACCAAGTTAAGTTCAAAATTGCACGAAATGAGAAAAACTTGTCTATGCAGAGAATTGGGCATTCCTAAGGCATCCAAATAGACCGTTATACTCTATTTAGTGTTCTTAGAAGTCTTAACTTGCTAGTTTAGCTTTTGGGGAACGTTTCGTTAGGTAAAGAAGCCAATAGACCAAGTTAAGTTCAAAATTGCACGAAACGTGAAAAACTTATGCACCGATAGAATTGAGCATTCCTAAGGCATCAAAATAGACCGTTATACTCTATTTAGTGTTCTTAGAAGTCTTAACTTGCTAGTTTAGCTTTTGGAGAACGTTTCGTTAGGTAAAGAAGCCAATAGACCAAATTAAGTTCGAAATTGCACGAAACGTGAAAAACTTATCCACACATAGAATTGGGCATTCCTAAGGCATCAAAATAGACCGTTATACTCTATTTAGTGTTCTTAGAAGTCTTAACTTGCTAGTTTAGCTTTTGGACAACGTTACGTTAGGTAAAGAAGCCAATAGACCAAGTTAAGTTCAAAATGGCACGAAACGTGAAAAACTTGTCGATGCATACAATTGAGCATTCCTAAGGCATCAAAATAGACCGTGATACTCTATTTAGTGTTCTTAGAAGTCTTAACTTGCTAGTTTAGCTTTTGGACAACGTTTCGTTAGGTAAAGAAGCCAATAGACCAAGATCAAGATTGCACGAAAAGTGAAAAACTTGTCTATGCATAGAATTGAGCATTTCTAAGGCATCAAAATAGACCGTTATACTCTATTTAGTGTTCTTAGAAGTCTTAACTTGCTAGTTTAGCTTTTGGACAACGTTACGTTGGGTAAAGAAGCCAATAGATCAAGTTATGTTTAAAATGGCACGAAAAGTGAAAAACTTGTCTATGCATAGAATTGAGCATTCCTAAGGCATCAAAATATACCGTTATACTCAATTTAGCGTTCTTAGAAGTCTTAACTTGCTAGTTTAGCTTTTGGACAACTTTTCGTTAGCTAAAGAAGCCAATAGACCAAGTTATGTTCAAGCTTGCACGAAACGTGAAAAACTTGTCGATGCATAGAATTGAGCATTATTAAGCCATCAAAATAGACCGTTATACTCTATTTAGTGTTCTTAGAAGTCTTAACTTGCTAGTTTAGCTTTTGGACAACGTTACGTTGGGTAAAGAAGCCAATAGATCAAGATATGTTCAAAATGGCACGAAACGTGAAAACCATGTCCATGCGTAGAATTGAGCATTCCTAAGGCATCAAAATAGACCGTTATACTCTATTTAGTGTTCTTAGAAGTCTTAACTTGCTAGTTTAGCTTTTAGGCAACGTTTCGTTAGGTAAAGAAGCCAATAGACCAAGGTAAGTTCAAAATTGCACGAAACGTGAAAAACTTGTCCATGCATAGAATTGAGTATTCCTAAGGCATCAAAATAGACCGTTATACTCTATTTAGTGTTCTTAGAAGTCTTAACTTGCTAGTTTAGCTTTTGGACAACGTTTCGTTAGGTAAAGAAGCCAATAGACCAAGTTCAAGATTGCACGAAAAGTGAAAAACTTGTCTATGCATAGAATTGAGCATTTCTAAGGCATCAAAATAGACTGTGATACTCTATTTAGTGTTCTTAGAAGTCTTAACTTGCCCGTTTAGCTTTTCGACAACGTTACGTTAGGTAAAGAAGCCAATAGACCAAGTTACGTTCAAAATGGCACGAAACGTGAAAAACTTGTCCATGCATAGAATTGAGCATTCCTAAGGCATCAAAATAGACCGTTATACTCAATTTAGTGTTCTTAGAAGTCTTAACTTGCTAGTTTAGCTTTTGGACAACGTTTCGTTCGGTAAAGAAGCCAACAGACCAAGTTAAGTTCAAAATTACACGAAACGTGAAAAACTTGTCCATGCATAAAATTGAGCATTCCTAAGGCATCAAAATAGACAGTTATACTCTATTTAGTGTTCTTAGAAGTCTTAACTTGCTAGTTTATCTTTTGGACAACGTGTCGTTCGGTAAAGAAGCAAATAGACCAAGTTAAGTTCAAAATTGCACGAAATGAGAAAAACTTGTCTATGCAGAGAATTGAGCATTCCTAAGGCATCAAAATAGACCGTTATACTCTATTTAGTGTTCTTAGAAGTCTTAACTTGCTAGTTTAGCTTTTGGGGAACGTTTCGTTAGGTAAAGAAGCCAATAGACCAAGTTAAGTTCAAAATTGCACGAAACGTGAAAAACTTATGCACCGATAGAATTGAGCATTCCTAAGGCATCAAAATAGACCGTTATACTCTATTTAGTGTTCTTAGAAGTCTTAACTTGCTAGTTTAGCTTTTGGAGAACGTTTCGTTAGGTAAAGAAGCCAATAGACCAAATTAAGTTCGAAATTGCACGAAACGTGAAAAACTTATCCACACATAGAATTGGGCATTCCTAAGGCATCAAAATAGACCGTTATACTCTATTTAGTGTTCTTAGAAGTCTTAACTTGCTAGTTTAGCTTTTGGACAACGTTACGTTAGGTAAAGAAGCCAATAGACCAAGTTAAGTTCAAAATGGCACGAAACGTGAAAAACTTGTCGATGCATACAATTGAGCATTCCTAAGGCATCAAAATAGACCGTGATACTCTATTTAGTGTTCTTAGAAGTCTTAACTTGCTAGTTTAGCTTTTGGACAACGTTTCGTTAGGTAAAGAAGCCAATAGACCAAGATCAAGATTGCACGAAAAGTGAAAAACTTGTCTATGCATAGAATTGAGCATTTCTAAGGCATCAAAATAGACCGTTATACTCTATTTAGTGTTCTTAGAAGTCTTAACTTGCTAGTTTAGCTTTTGGACAACGTTACGTTGGGTAAAGAAGCCAATAGATCAAGTTATGTTTAAAATGGCACGAAAAGTGAAAAACTTGTCTATGCATAGAATTGAGCATTCCTAAGGCATCAAAATATACCGTTATACTCAATTTAGCGTTCTTAGAAGTCTTAACTTGCTAGTTTAGCTTTTGGACAACTTTTCGTTAGCTAAAGAAGCCAATAGACCAAGTTATGTTCAAGCTTGCACGAAACGTGAAAAACTTGTCGATGCATAGAATTGAGCATTATTAAGCCATCAAAATAGACCGTTATACTCTATTTAGTGTTCTTAGAAGTCTTAACTTGCTAGTTTAGCTTTTGGACAACGTTACGTTGGGTAAAGAAGCCAATAGATCAAGATATGTTCAAAATGGCACGAAACGTGAAAACCATGTCCATGCGTAGAATTGAGCATTCCTAAGGCATCAAAATAGACCGTTATACTCTATTTAGTGTTCTTAGAAGTCTTAACTTGCTAGTTTAGGTTTTGGACAACGTTTCGTTAGGTAAAGAAGCCAATAGACCAAGTTAAGTTCAAGATTGCACGAAAAGTGAAAAACTTGTCTATGCATAGAATTGAGCATTTCTAAGGCATCAAAATAGACCGTTATACTCTATTTAGTGTTCTTAGAAGTCTTAACTTGCTAGTTTAGCTTTTAGGCAACGTTTCGTTAGGTAAAGAAGCCAATAGACCAAGGTAAGTTCAAAATTGCACGAAAGGTGAAAAACTTGTCCATGCATAGAATTGAGTATTCCTAAGGCATCAAAATAGACCGTTATACTCTATTTAGTGTTCTTAGAAGTCTTAACTTGCTAGTTTAGCTTTTGGACAACGTTTCGTTAGGTAAAGAAGCCAATAGACCAAGTTAAGTTCATGATTGCACGAAAAGTAAAAAACTTGTCTATGCATAGAATTGAGCATTTCTAAGGCATCAAAATAGACCGTGATACTCTATTTAGTGTTCTTAGAAGCCTTAACTTGCTAGTTTAGGATTTGGACAACGTTTCGTTAGGTAAGAAGCCAATAGACCAAGTTAAGTTCAAGATTGCACGAAACGTGAAGAACTTGTCTATGCATAGAATTGAGCATTTCTAAGGCATCAAAATGGACCTTTATACTCTATTTAGTGTTCTTAGAAGTCTTAACTTGCTCGTTTAGCTTTTGGGCAACGTTTCGTTAGGTAAAGAAGCCAATAGACCAAGTTAAGTTCAAAATTGCACGAAACGTGAACAACTTGTCCATGCATAGAATTGAGCCTTACTAAGGCATCAAAATAGACCGTTATACTCTGTTTAGTGTTCTTAGAAGTCTTAATTTGCTAGTTTAGCTTTTGGACAACGTTTCGTTCGGTAAAGAAGCCAACAGACCAAGTTAAGTTCAAAATTGCACGAAACGTGAAAAACTTGTCTATGCATAGAGTTGAGCATTCCTAAGGCATCAAAATAGACCATTATACTCTATTTAGTGTTCTTAGAAGTCTTAACTTGCTAGTTTAGCTTTTGGACAACGTTTCGTTAGGTAAAGAAGCCAAGAGACCAAGTTAAGTTCAAGATTGCACGAAACGTGAAAAACTTGTCTATGCATAGAGGTGAGAATTCCTAAGGCATCAAAATAGACCGTTATACTCTATTTAGTGTTCTTAGAAGTCTTAACTTGCTAGTTTAGCTTTTGGACAACGTTTCGTTAGGTAAAGAAGCCAATAGACCAAGTTAAGTGCAAAATTGCACGAAACGTGAACAACTTGTCCATGCATAGAATTGAGCCTTCCTAAGGCATCAAAATAGACTGTTATACTCTATTTAGTGTTCTTAGAAGTCTTAACTTGCTAGTTTAGCTTTTGGACAACGTTACGTTAGGTAAAGAAGCCAATAGATCAAGTTAAGTTCAAAATGGCACGAAACGTGAAAAACTTGTCCATGCGTAGAATTGAGCATTACTAAGGCATCAAAATAGACCGTTATAATCTATTTAGTGTTCTTAGAAGTCTTAACTTGCTAGTTTAGCTTTTGGACAACGTTTCGTTAGGTAAAGAAGCCAAGAGACCAAGTTAAGTTCAAGATTGCACGAAACGTGAAGAACTTGTCTACGCATAGAATTGAGCATTCCTAAGGCATCAAAATAGACCGTTATACTCTATATAGTGTTCTTACAAGTCTTAACTTGCTAGTTTAGCTTTTGGACAACGTTTCGTTCGGTAAAGAAGCCAATAGACCAAGTTAAGTTCAAGATTGCACGAAACGTGAAAAACTTGTCCATGCATAGAATTGAGCATTCCTAAGGCATCAAAATAGACCGTTATACTCTATTTAGTGTTCTTAGAAGTCTTAACTTGCTAGTTTAGCTTTTGGACAACGTTTCGTTCGGTAAAGAAGCCAACAGACCAAGTTAACTTCAAAATTGCACGAAACGTGAAAAACTTGTCTATTCATAGAGGTGCGAATTCCTAAGGCATCAAAATAGACCGTTATACTCTATTTAGTGTTCTTAGAAGTGTTAACTTGCTAGTTTAGCTTTTGGACAACGTTTCGTTAGGTAAAGAAGCCAATAGACCAAGTTAAATGCAAAATTGCACAAAACGTGAAACATTTATCCACACGTAGAACTCAGCATTCCTAGGGCATCAAAATAGACTGTTCTACTCTATTTAATGTTCTTACAAGTCTTAACTTGCTAGTTTAGCTTTTGGACAACGTTTCGTTCGGTAAAGAAGCCAACAGACCAAGTTAACTTCAAAATTGCACGAAACGTGAAAAACTTGTCTATGCATAGAGGTGCGAATTCCTAAGTCATCAAAATAGACCGTTATACTCTATTTAGTGTTCTTAGAAGTGTTAAATTGCTAGTTTAGCTTTTGGACAACGTTTCGTTAGGTAAAGAAGCCAATAGACCAAGTTAAGTGCAAAATTGCACAAAACGTGAAAAATTTATCCACGCGTAGAATTCAGCATTCCTAGGGCATCAAAATAGACTGTTCTACTCTATTTAATGTTCTTACAAGTCTTAACTTGCTAGTTTAGCTTTTGGACAACGTTTCGTTCGGTAAAGAAGCCAACAGACCAAGTTAACTTCAAAATTGCACGAAACGTGAAAAACTTGTCTATGCATAGAGGTGAGAATTCCTAAGGCATCAAAATAGACCGTTATACTCTATTTAGTGTTCTTAGAAGTCTTAACTTGCTAGTTTAGCTTTTGGACAACGTTTCGTTAGGTAAAGAAGCCAATAGACCAAGTTAAGTGCAAAATTGCACAAAACGTGAAAAATTTATCCACGCGTAGAATTCAGCATTCCTAGGGCATCAATATAGACGTTCTACTCTATTTAATGTTCTTAGATGTCTTAACTTGCTAGTTTAGCTTTTGGACAACGTTTCGTTCGGTAAAGAAGCCAACAGACCAAGTTAACTTCAAAATTGCACGAAACGTGAAAAACTTGTCTATGCATAGAGGTGAGAATTCCTAAGGCATCAAAATAGACCGTTATACTCTATTTAGTGTTCTTAGAAGTCTTAACTTGCTAGTTTAGCTTTTGGACAACGTTTCGTTCGGTAAAGAAGCCAATAGACCAAGTTAGGTTCAAGATTGCACGAAACGTGAAGAACTTGTCTACGCATAGAATTGAGCATTTCTAAGGTTTCAAAATAGACCGTTATACTCTATTTAGTGTTCTTAGAAGTCTTAACTTGCTAGTTTAGCTTTTGGACAACGTTTCGTTAGGTAAAGAAGCCAAGAGACCAAGTTAAGTTCAAGATTGCACGAAACGTGAAGAACTTGTCTACGCATAGAATTGAGCATTCCTAAGGCATCAAAATAGACCGTTATACTCAATATAGTGTTCTTACAAGTCTTAACTTGCTAGTTTAGCTTTTGGACAACGTTTCGTTCGGTAAAGAAGCCAATAGACCAAGTTAGGTTCAAGATTGCACGAAACGTGAAGAACTTGTCTACGCATAGAATTGAGCATTTCTAAGGTTTCAAAATAGACCGTTATACTCTATTTAGTGTTCTTAGAAGTCTTAACTTGCTAGTTTAGCTTTTGGACAACGTTTCGTTAGGTAAAGAAGCCAAGAGACCAAGTTAAGTTCAAGATTGCACGAAACGTGAAGAACTTGTCTACGCATAGAATTGAGCATTCCTAAGGCATCAAAATAGACCGTTATACTCTATATAGTGTTCTTACAAGTCTTAACTTGCTAGTTTAGCTTTTGGACAACGTTTCGTTCGGTAAAGAAGCCAATAGACCAAGTTAAGTTCAAGATTGCACGAAACGTGAAAAACTTGTCCATGCATAGAATTGAGCATTCCTAAGGCATCAAAATAGACCGTTATACTCTATTTAGTGTTCTTAGAAGTCTTAACTTGCTAGTTTAGCTTTTGGACAACGTTTCGTTCGGTAAAGAAGCCAACAGACCAAGTTAACTTCAAAATTGCACGAAACGTGAAAAACTTGTCTATTCATAGAGGTGCGAATTCCTAAGGCATCAAAATAGACCGTTATACTCTATTTAGTGTTCTTAGAAGTGTTAACTTGCTAGTTTAGCTTTTGGACAACGTTTCGTTAGGTAAAGAAGCCAATAGACCAAGTTAAATGCAAAATTGCACAAAACGTGAAACATTTATCCACACGTAGAATTCAGCATTCCTAGGGCATCAAAATAGACTGTTCTACTCTATTTAATGTTCTTACAAGTCTTAACTTGCTAGTTTAGCTTTTGGACAACGTTTCGTTCGGTAAAGAAGCCAACAGACCAAGTTAACTTCAAAATTGCACGAAACGTGAAAAACTTGTCCATGCATAGAGGTGAGAATTCCTAAGGCATCAAAATAGACCGTTATACTCTATTTAGTGTTCTTAGAAGTCTTAACTTGCTAGATTAGCTTTTGGACAACGTTTCGTTAGGTAAAGAAGCCAATAGACCAAGTTAAGTGCAAAATTGCACAAAACGTGAAAAATTTATCCACGCGTAGAATTCAGCATTCCTAGGGCATCAAAATAGACGTTCTACTCTATTTAATGTTCTTAGATGTCTTAACTTGCTTGTTTAGCTTTTGGGCAACATTTCGTTAGGTAAAGAAGCCAATAGACCAAGTTAAGTTCAAAATTGCATGAAACGTGAACAACTTGTCCATGCATAGAATTGAGCCTTCCTAAGGCATCAAAATAGACCGTTATACTCTGTTTAGTGTTCTTAGAAGTCTTAACTTGCTAGTTTAGCTTTTGGACAACGTTACGTTAGGTAAAGAAGCCAATAGATCAAGTTAAGTTCAAAATGGCACGAAACGTGAAAAACTTGTCCATGCGTAGAATTGAGCATTACTAAGGCATCAAAATAGACCGTTATAATCTGTTTAGTGTTCTTAGAAGTCTTAACTTGCTAGTTTAGCTTTTGGACAACGTTTCGTTCGGTAAAGAAGCCAATAGACCAAGTTAGGTTCAAGATTGCACGAAACGTGAAGAACTTGTCTACGCATAGAATTGAGCATTTCTAAGGTTTCAAAATAGACCGTTATACTCTATTTAGTGTTCTTAGAAGTCTTAACTTGCTAGTTTAGCTTTTGGACAACGTTTCGTTAGGTAAAGAAGCCAAGAGACCAAGTTAAGTTCAAGATTGCACGAAACGTGAAGAACTTGTCTACGCATAGAATTGAGCATTCCTAAGGCATCAAAATAGACCGTTATACTCTATATAGTGTTCTTACAAGTCTTAACTTGCTAGTTTAGCTTTTGGACAACGTTTCGTTCGGTAAAGAAGCCAGTAGACCAAGTTAAGTTCAAGATTGCACGAAACGTGAAAAACTTGTCCATGCATAGAATTGAGCATTCCTAAGGCATCAAAATAGACCGTTATACTCTATTTAGTGTTCTTAGAAGTCTTAACTTGCTAGTTTAGCTTTTGGACAACGTTTCGTTAGGTAAAGAAGCCAATAGACCAAGTTAAGTTCAAGATTGCACGAAACGTGAAAAACTTGTCCATGCGTTGAATTGAGCATTACTAAGGCATCAAAATAGACCGTTATAATCTATTTAGTGTTCTTAGAAGTCTTAACTTGCTAGTTAGCTTTTGGACAACGTTTCGTTCGGTAAAGAAGCCAATAGACCAAGTTAGGTTCAAGATTGCACGAAACGTGAAGAACTTGTCTACGCATAGAATTGAGCATTTCTAAGGTTTCAAAATAGACCGTTATACTCTATTTAGTGTTCTTAGAAGTCTTAACTTGCTAGTTTAGCTTTTGGACAACGTTTCGTTAGGTAAAGAAGCCAAGAGACCAAGTTAAGTTCAAGATTGCACGAAACGTGAAGAACTTGTCTACGCATAGAATTGAGCATTCCTAAGGCATCAAAATAGACCGTTATACTCTATATAGTGTCCTTACAAGTCTTAACTTGCTAGTTTAGCTTTTGGACAACGTTTCGTTCGGTAAAGAAGCCAATAGACCAAATTAGGTTCAAGATTGCACGAAACGTGAAGAACTTGTCTACGCATAGAATTGAGCATTTCTAAGGTTTCAAAATAGACCGTTATACTCTATTTAGTGTTCTTAGAAGTCTTAACTTGCTAGTTTAGCTTTTGGACAACGTTTCGTTAGGTAAAGAAGCCAAGAGACCAAGTTAAGTTCAAGATTGCACGAAACGTGAAGAACTTGTCTACGCATAGAATTGAGCATTCCTAAGGCATCAAAATAGACCGTTATACTCTATATAGTGTTCTTACAAGTCTTAACTTGCTAGTTTAGCTTTTGGACAACGTTTCGTTCGGTAAAGAAGCCAATAGACCAAGTTAAGTTCAAGATTGCACGAAACGTGAAAAACTTGTCCATGCATAGAATTGAGCATTCCTAAGGCATCAAAATAGACCGTTATACTCTATTTAGTGTTCTTAGAAGTCTTAACTTGCTAGTTTAGCTTTTGGACAACGTTTCGTTCGGCAAAGAAGCCAACAGACCAAGTTAACTTCAAAATTGCACGAAACGTGAAAAACTTGTCTATGCATAGAGTTGAGCATTCCTAAGGCATCAAAATAGACCGTTATACTCTATATAGTGTTCTTACAAGTCTTAACTTGCTAGTTTAGCTTTTGGACAATGTTTCGTTCGGTAAAGAAGCCAATAGACCAAGTTAGGTTCAAGATTGCACGAAACGTGAAGAACTTGTCTACGCATAGAATTGAGCATTCCTAAGGCATCAAAATAGACCGTTATACTCTATATAGTGTTCTTACAAGTCTTAACTTGCTAGTTTAGCTTTTGGACAACGTTTCGTTCGGTAAAGAAGCCAATAGACCAAGTTAGGTTCAAGATTGCACGAAACGTGAAGAACTTGTCTACGCATAGAATTGAGCATTCCTAAGGCATCAAAATAGACCGTTATACTCTATATAGTGTTCTTACAAGTCTTAACTTGCTAGTTTAGCTTTTGGACAACGTTTCGTTCGGTAAAGAAGCCAATAGACCAAGTTAGGTTCAAGATTGCACGAAACGTGAAGAACTTGTCTACGCATAGAATTGAGCATTTCTCAGGTTTCAAAATAGACCGTTATACTCTATTTAGTGTTCTTAGAAGTCTTAACTTGCTAGTTTAGCTTTTGGACAACGTTTCGTTCGGTAAAGAAGCCAATAGACCAAGTTAAGTTCAAGATTGCACGAAACGTGAAAAACTTGTCCATGCATAGAATTGAGCATTCCTAAGGCATCAAAATAGACCGTTATACTCTATTTAGTGTTCTTAGAAGTCTTAACTTGCTAGTTTAGCTTTTGGACAACGTTTCGTTAGGTAAAGAAGCCAAGAGACCAAGTTAAGTTAAAGATTGCACGAAACGTGAAAAACTTGTCTATTCATAGAGGTGCGAATTCCTAAGGCATCAAAATAGACCGTTATACTCTATTTAGTGTTCTTAGAAGTGTTAACTTGCTAGTTTAGCTTTTGGACAACGTTTCGTTAGGTAAAGAAGCCAATAGACCAAGTTAAATGCAAAATTGCACAAAACGTGAAACATTTATCCACACGTAGAATTCAGCATTCCTAGGGCATCAAAATAGACTGTTCTACTCTATTTAATGTTCTTACAAGTCTTAACTTGCTAGTTTAGCTTTTGGACAACGTTTCGTTCGGTAAAGAAGCCAACAGACCAAGTTAACTTCAAAATTGCACGAAACGTGAAAAACTTGTCTATGCATAGAGTTGAGCATTCCTAAGGCATCAAAATAGACCGTTATACTCTATATAGTGTTCTTACAAGTCTTAACTTGCTAGTTTAGCTTTTGGACAATGTTTCGTTCGGTAAAGAAGCCAAGAGACCAAGTTAAGTTCAAGATTGCACGAAACGTGAAGAACTTGTCTACGCATAGAATTGAGCATTCCTAAGGCATCAAAATAGACCGTTATACTCTATATAGTGTCCTTACAAGTCTTAACTTGCTAGTTTAGCTTTTGGACAACGTTTCGTTCGGTAAAGAAGCCAATAGACCAAATTAGGTTCAAGATTGCACGAAACGTGAAGAACTTGTCTACGCATAGAATTGAGCATTTCTAAGGTTTCAAAATAGACCGTTATACTCTATTTAGTGTTCTTAGAAGTCTTAACTTGCTAGTTTAGCTTTTGGACAACGTTTCGTTAGGTAAAGAAGCCAAGAGACCAAGTTAAGTTCAAGATTGCACGAAACGTGAAGAACTTGTCTACGCATAGAATTGAGCATTCCTAAGGCATCAAAATAGACCGTTATACTCTATATAGTGTTCTTACAAGTCTTAACTTGCTAGTTTAGCTTTTGGACAACGTTTCGTTCGGTAAAGAAGCCAATAGACCAAGTTAAGTTCAAGATTGCACGAAACGTGAAAAACTTGTCCATGCATAGAATTGAGCATTCCTAAGGCATCAAAATAGACCGTTATACTCTATTTAGTGTTCTTAGAAGTCTTAACTTGCTAGTTTAGCTTTTGGACAACGTTTCGTTCGGCAAAGAAGCCAACAGACCAAGTTAACTTCAAAATTGCACGAAACGTGAAAAACTTGTCTATGCATAGAGTTGAGCATTCCTAAGGCATCAAAATAGACCGTTATACTCTATATAGTGTTCTTACAAGTCTTAACTTGCTAGTTTAGCTTTTGGACAATGTTTCGTTCGGTAAAGAAGCCAATAGACCAAGTTAGGTTCAAGATTGCACGAAACGTGAAGAACTTGTCTACGCATAGAATTGAGCATTCCTAAGGCATCAAAATAGACCGTTATACTCTATATAGTGTTCTTACAAGTCTTAACTTGCTAGTTTAGCTTTTGGACAACGTTTCGTTCGGTAAAGAAGCCAATAGACCAAGTTAGGTTCAAGATTGCACGAAACGTGAAGAACTTGTCTACGCATAGAATTGAGCATTCCTAAGGCATCAAAATAGACCGTTATACTCTATATAGTGTTCTTACAAGTCTTAACTTGCTAGTTTAGCTTTTGGACAACGTTTCGTTCGGTAAAGAAGCCAATAGACCAAGTTAGGTTCAAGATTGCACGAAACGTGAAGAACTTGTCTACGCATAGAATTGAGCATTTCTCAGGTTTCAAAATAGACCGTTATACTCTATTTAGTGTTCTTAGAAGTCTTAACTTGCTAGTTTAGCTTTTGGACAACGTTTCGTTCGGTAAAGAAGCCAATAGACCAAGTTAAGTTCAAGATTGCACGAAACGTGAAAAACTTGTCCATGCATAGAATTGAGCATTCCTAAGGCATCAAAATAGACCGTTATACTCTATTTAGTGTTCTTAGAAGTCTTAACTTGCTAGTTTAGCTTTTGGACAACGTTTCGTTCGGTAAAGAAGCCAACAGACCAAGTTAACTTCAAAATTGCACGAAACGTGAAAAACTTGTCTATGCATAGAGTTGAGCATTCCTAAGGCATCAAAATAGACCGTTATACTCTATATAGTGTTCTTACAAGTCTTAACTTGCTAGTTTAGCTTTTGGACAACGTTTCGTTCGGTAAAGAAGCCAATAGACCAAGTTAGGTTCAAGATTGCACGAAACGTGAAGAACTTGTCTACGCATAGAATTGAGCATTTCTAAGGTTTCAAAATAGACCGTTATACTCTATTTAGTGTTCTTAGAAGTCTTAACTTGCTAGTTTAGCTTTTGGACAACGTTTCGTTCGGTAAAGAAGCCAATAGACCAAGTTAAGTTCAAGATTGCACGAAACGTGAAAAACTTGTCCATGCATAGAATTGAGCATTCCTAAGGCATCAAAATAGACCGTTATACTCTATTTAGTGTTCTTAGAAGTCTTAACTTGCTAGTTTAGCTTTTGGACAACGTTTCGTTCGGTAAAGAAGCCAACAGACCAAGTTAACTTCAAAATTGCACGAAACGTGAAAAACTTGTCTATGCATAGAGTTGAGCATTCCTAGGGCATCAAAATAGACCGTTATACTCTATATAGTGTTCTTGCAAGTCTTAACTTGCTAGTTTAGCTTTTGGACAACGTTTCGTTCGGTAAAGAAGCCAATAGACCAAGTTAGGTTCAAGATTGCACGAAACGTGAAGAACTTGTCTACGCATAGAATTGAGCATTCCTAAGGCATCAAAATAGACCGTTATACTCTATATAGTGTTCTTACAAGTCTTAACTTGCTAGTTTAGCTTTTGGACAACGTTTCGTTAGGTAAAGAAGCCAAGAGACCAAGTTAAGTTAAAGATTGCACGAAACGTGAAAAACTTGTCTATGCATAGAGTTGAGCATTCCTAAGGCATCAAAATAGACCGTGATACTCTATTTAGTGTTCTTACAAGTCTTAACTTGCTAGTTTAGCTTTTGGACAACGTTTCGTTCGGTAAAGAAGCCAACAGACCAAGTTAACTTCAAAATTGCACGAAACGTGAAAAACTTGTCTATGCATAGAGGTGAGAATTCCTAAGGCATCAAAATAGACCGTTATACTCTATTTAGTGTTCTTAGAAGTCTTAACTTGCTAGTTTAGCTTTTGGACAACGTTTCGTTAAGTAAAGAAGCCAATAGACCAAGTTAAGTGCAAAATTGCACAAAACGTGAAAATTTATCCACGCGTACAATTCAGCATTCCTAGGGCATCAAAATAGACGTTCTACTCTATTTAATGTTCTTATATGTCTTAACTTGCTTCTTTAGCTTTTGGGCAACATTTCGTTAGGTAAAGAAGCCAATAGAACAAGTTAAGTTCAAAATTGCATGAAACATGAAAAACTTGTCTATGAATAGAGGTGAGAATTCCTAAGACATCAAAATAGACCGTTATACTCTGTTTAGTGTTCTTTGAAGTCTTAACTTGCTAGCTTAGCTTTTGGACATCGTTACGTTAGGTAAAGAAGCCAATAGATCAAGTTAAGTTCAAAATGACACGAAACGTGGAAAACTTGTCCATGCGTAGAATTGAGCATTCCTAAGGCATCAAAATAGACCGTTATAATCTATTTAGTGTTCTTAGAAGTCCTAACTTGCTAGTTTAGCTTTTGGACAACGTTTCGTTCGGTAAAGAAGCGAATAGACCAAGTTAAGTTCAAGATTGCACGAAACGTGAAGAACTTGTCTACGCATAGAATTGAGCATTTCTAAGGTTTCAAAATAGACCGTTATACTCTGTTTAGTGTTCTTAGAAGTCTTAACTTGCTAGTTTAGCTTTTGGACAACGTTACGTTAGGTAAAGAAGCCAACAGATCAAGTTCAGTTCAAAATTGCACGAAACGTGAAAAACTTGTCTATGCATAGAATTGAGCATTTCTAAGGCATCAAAATAGACCGTTATACTCTATTTAGTGTTCTTAGAAGTCTTAACTTGCTAGTTTAGCTTTTGGACAACGTTTCGTTCGGTAAAGAAGCGAATAGACCAAGTTAAGTTCAAGATTGCACGAAACGTGAAGAACTTGTCTACGCATAGAATTGAGCATTTCTAAGGTTTCAAAATAGACCGTTATACTCTGTTTAGTGTTCTTAGAAGTCTTAACTTGCTAGTTTAGCTTTTGGACAACGTTACGTTAGGTAAAGAAGCCAACAGATCAAGTTAAGTTCAAAATTGCACGAAACGTGAAAAACTTGTCTATGCATAGAATTGAGCATTTCTAAGGCATCAAAATAGACCGTGATACTCTATTTAGTGTTCTTACAAGTCTTAACTTGCTAGTTTAGCTTTTGGACAACGTTTCGTTCGGTAAAGAAGCCAACAGACCAAGTTAACTTCAAAATTGCACGAAACGTGAAAAACTTGTCTATGCATAGAGGTGAGAATTCCTAAGGCATCAAAATAGACCGTTATACTCTATTTAGTGTTCTTAGAAGTGTTAACTTGCTAGTTTAGCTTTTGGACAACGTTTCGTTAAGTAAAGAAGCCAATAGACCAAGTTAAGTGCAAAATTGCACAAAACGTGAAAATTTATCCACGCGTACAATTCAGCATTCCTAGGGCATCAAAATAGACGTTCTACTCTATTTAATGTTCTTATATGTCTTAACTTGCTTCTTTAGCTTTTGGGCAACATTTCGTTAGGTAAAGAAGCCAATAGAACAAGTTAAGTTCAAAATTGCATGAAACATGAAAAACTTGTCTATGCATAGAGGTGAGAATTCCTAAGACATCAAAATAGACCGTTATACTCTGTTTAGTGTTCTTAGAAGTCTTAACTTGCTAGTTAGCTTTTGGACAACGTTACGTTAGGTAAAGAAGCCGATAGACCAAGTTAAGTTCAAGATTGCACGAAACGTGAAGAACTTGTATACGCATAGAATTGAGCATTTCTAAGGTTTCAAAATAGACCGTTATACTCTATTTAGTGTTCTTAGAAGTCTTAACTTGCTAGTTTAGCTTCTGGACAACGCTACGTTAGGTAAAGAAGCAAATAGACCAAGTTAAGTTCAAAATGGCACGAAACGTGAAAAACTTTTCCATGCGTAGAATTGAGCATTCCTAAGGCATCAAAATAGACCGTTATAATCTATTTAGTGTTCTTAGAAGTCTTAACTTGTTAGTTTAGCTTTTGGACAACGTTTCGTTCGGTAAAGAAGCCAACAGATCAAGTTAAGTTCAAAATTGCACGAAACGTGAAAAACTTGTCTATGCATAGAGTTGAGCATTCCTAAGGCATCAAAATAGACCGTTATACTCTATATAGTGTTCTTACAAGTCTTAACTTGCTAGTTTAGCTTTTGTACAACGTTTCGTTCGGTAAAGAAGCCAATAGACCAAGTTAAGTTCAAGATTGCACGAAACGTGAAAAACTTGTCCATGCATAGAATTGAGCATTCCTAAGGCATCAAAATAGACCGTTATACTCTATTCAGTGTTCTTAGAAGTCTTAACTTGCTAGTTTAGCTTTTGGACAACGTTTCGTTAGGTAAAGAAGCCAAGAGACCAAGTTAAGTTCAAGATTGCACGAAACGTGAAAAACTTGTCTATGCATAGAATTGAGCATTCCTAAGGCATCAAAATAGACCGTTATACTCTATTTAGTGTTCTTAGAAGTCTTAACTTGCTAGTTTAGCTTTTGGACAACGTTTCGTTAGGTAAAGAAGCCAAGAGACCAAGTTAAGTTAAAGATTGCACGAAACGTGAAAAACTTGTCTATGCATAGAATTGAGCATTTCTAAGGCATCAAAATAGACCGTTATACTCTATTTAGTGTTATTACAAGTCTTAACTTGCTAGTTTAGCTTTTGGACAACGTTTCGTTAGGTAAAGAAGACAATAGACCAAGTTAAGTGCAAAATTGCACAAAACGTGAAAAATTTATCCACGCGTAGAATTCAGCATTCCTAGGGCATCAAAATAGACGTTCTACTCTATTTAATGTTCTTAGATGTCTTAACTTGCTTGTTTAGCTTTTGGGCAACATTTCGTTAGGTAAAGAAGCCAATAGACCATGTTAAGTTCAAAATTGCATGAAACGTGAAAAACTTGTCTATGCATAGAGGTGAGAATTCCTAAGGCATCAAAATAGACCGTTATACTCTGTTTAGTGTTCTTAGAAGTCTCAACTTGCTAGTTTAGCTTTTGGACAACGTTACGTTAGGTAAAGAAGCCAATAGATCAAGTTA
Source organism: Tripterygium wilfordii (assembly GCF_013401445.1). Taxonomy (NCBI): domain Eukaryota; kingdom Viridiplantae; phylum Streptophyta; class Magnoliopsida; order Celastrales; family Celastraceae; genus Tripterygium; species Tripterygium wilfordii. Next base: position 42,911 of record NW_024056377.1, read on the forward strand.
AGTTCAAAATGACACGAAACGTGGAAAACTTGTCCATGCGTAGAATTGAGCATTCCTAAGGCATCAAAATAGACCGTTATAATCTATTTAGTGTTCTTAGAAGTCCTAACTTGCTAGTTTAGCTTTTGGACAACGTTTCGTTCGGTAAAGAAGCGAATAGACCAAGTTAAGTTCAAGATTGCACGAAACGTGAAGAACTTGTCTACGCATAGAATTGAGCATTTCTAAGGTTTCAAAATAGACCGTTATACTCTGTTTAGTGTTCTTAGAAGTCTTAACTTGCTAGTTTAGCTTTTGGACAACGTTACGTTAGGTAAAGAAGCCAACAGATCAAGTTCAGTTCAAAATTGCACGAAACGTGAAAAACTTGTCTATGCATAGAATTGAGCATTTCTAAGGCATCAAAATAGACCGTTATACTCTATTTAGTGTTCTTAGAAGTCTTAACTTGCTAGTTTAGCTTTTGGACAACGTTTCGTTCGGTAAAGAAGCGAATAGACCAAGTTAAGTTCAAGATTGCACGAAACGTGAAGAACTTGTCTACGCATAGAATTGAGCATTTCTAAGGTTTCAAAATAGACCGTTATACTCTGTTTAGTGTTCTTAGAAGTCTTAACTTGCTAGTTTAGCTTTTGGACAACGTTACGTTAGGTAAAGAAGCCAACAGATCAAGTTAAGTTCAAAATTGCACGAAACGTGAAAAACTTGTCTATGCATAGAATTGAGCATTTCTAAGGCATCAAAATAGACCGTGATACTCTATTTAGTGTTCTTACAAGTCTTAACTTGCTAGTTTAGCTTTTGGACAACGTTTCGTTCGGTAAAGAAGCCAACAGACCAAGTTAACTTCAAAATTGCATGAAACGTGAAAAACTTGTCTATGCATAGAGGTGAGAATTCCTAAGGCATCAAAATAGACCGTTATACTCTGTTTAGTGTTCTTACAAGTCTTAACTTGCTAGTTTAGCTTTTGGACAACGTTTCGTTCGGTAAAGAAGCCAACAGACCAAGTTAACTTCAAAATTGCACGAAACGTGAAAAACTTGTCTATGCATAGAGGTGAGAATTCCTAAGGCATCAAAATAGACCGTTATACTCTATTTAGTGTTCTTAGAAGTCTTAACTTGCTAGTTTAGCTTTTGGACAACGTTTCGTTAAGTAAAGAAGCCAATAGACCAAGTTAAGTGCAAAATTGCACAAAACGTGAAAATTTATCCACGCGTACAATTCAGCATTCCTAGGGCATCAAAATAGACGTTCTACTCTATTTAATGTTCTTATATGTCTTAACTTGCTTCTTTAGCTTTTGGGCAACATTTCGTTAGGTAAAGAAGCCAATAGAACAAGTTAAGTTCAAAATTGCATGAAACATGAAAAACTTGTCTATGCATAGAGGTGAGAATTCCTAAGACATCAAAATAGACCGTTATACTCTGTTTAGTGTTCTTTGAAGTCTTAACTTGCTAGCTTAGCTTTTGGACATCGTTACGTTAGGTAAAGAAGCCAATAGATCAAGTTAAGTTCAAAATGACACGAAACGTGGAAAACTTGTCCATGCGTAGAATTGAGCATTCCTAAGGCATCAAAATAGACCGTTATAATCTATTTAGTGTTCTTAGAAGTCCTAACTTGCTAGTTTAGCTTTTGGACAACGTTTCGTTCGGTAAAGAAGCGAATAGACCAAGTTAAGTTCAAGATTGCACGAAACGTGAAGAACTTGTCTACGCATAGAATTGAGCATTTCTAAGGTTTCAAAATAGACCGTTATACTCTGTTTAGTGTTCTTAGAAGTCTTAACTTGCTAGTTTAGCTTTTGGACAACGTTACGTTAGGTAAAGAAGCCAACAGATCAAGTTCAGTTCAAAATTGCACGAAACGTGAAAAACTTGTCTATGCATAGAATTGAACATTTCTAAGGCATCAAAATAGACCGTTATACTCTATTTAGTGTTCTTAGAAGTCTTAACTTGCTAGTTTAGCTTTTGGACAACGTTTCGTTCGGTAAAGAAGCGAATAGACCAAGTTAAGTTCAAGATTGCACGAAACGTGAAGAACTTGTCTACGCATAGAATTGAGCATTTCTAAGGTTTCAAAATAGACCGTTATACTCTGTTTAGTGTTCTTAGAAGTCTTAACTTGCTAGTTTAGCTTTTGGACAACGTTACGTTAGGTAAAGAAGCCAACAGATCAAGTTAAGTTCAAAATTGCACGAAACGTGAAAAACTTGTCTATGCATAGAATTGAGCATTTCTAAGGCATCAAAATAGACCGTGATACTCTATTTAGTGTTCTTACAAGTCTTAACTTGCTAGTTTAGCTTTTGGACAACGTTTCGTTCGGTAAAGAAGCCAACAGACCAAGTTAACTTCAAAATTGCACGAAACGTGAAAAACTTGTCTATGCATAGAGGTGAGAATTCCTAAGGCATCAAAATAGACCGTTATACTCTATTTAGTGTTCTTAGAAGTGTTAACTTGCTAGTTTAGCTTTTGGACAACGTTTCGTTAAGTAAAGAAGCCAATAGACCAAGTTAAGTGCAAAATTGCACAAAACGTGAAAATTTATCCACGCGTACAATTCAGCATTCCTAGGGCATCAAAATAGACGTTCTACTCTATTTAATGTTCTTATATGTCTTAACTTGCTTCTTTAGCTTTTGGGCAACATTTCGTTAGGTAAAGAAGCCAATAGAACAAGTTAAGTTCAAAATTGCATGAAACATGAAAAACTTGTCTATGCATAGAGGTGAGAATTCCTAAGACATCAAAATAGACCGTTATACTCTGTTTAGTGTTCTTAGAAGTCTTAACTTGCTAGTTAGCTTTTGGACAACGTTACGTTAGGTAAAGAAGCCGATAGACCAAGTTAAGTTCAAGATTGCACGAAACGTGAAGAACTTGTATACGCATAGAATTGAGCATTTCTAAGGTTTCAAAATAGACCGTTATACTCTATTTAGTGTTCTTAGAAGTCTTAACTTGCTAGTTTAGCTTCTGGACAACGCTACGTTAGGTAAAGAAGCAAATAGACCAAGTTAAGTTCAAAATGGCACGAAACGTGAAAAACTTTTCCATGCGTAGAATTGAGCATTCCTAAGGCATCAAAATAGACCGTTATAATCTATTTAGTGTTCTTAGAAGTCTTAACTTGTTAGTTTAGCTTTTGGACAACGTTTCGTTCGGTAAAGAAGCCAACAGATCAAGTTAAGTTCAAAATTGCACGAAACGTGAAAAACTTGTCTATGCATAGAGTTGAGCATTCCTAAGGCATCAAAATAGACCGTTATACTCTATATAGTGTTCTTACAAGTCTTAACTTGCTAGTTTAGCTTTTGTACAACGTTTCGTTCGGTAAAGAAGCCAATAGACCAAGTTAAGTTCAAGATTGCACGAAACGTGAAAAACTTGTCCATGCATAGAATTGAGCATTCCTAAGGCATCAAAATAGACCGTTATACTCTATTCAGTGTTCTTAGAAGTCTTAACTTGCTAGTTTAGCTTTTGGACAACGTTTCGTTAGGTAAAGAAGCCAAGAGACCAAGTTAAGTTCAAGATTGCACGAAACGTGAAAAACTTGTCTATGCATAGAATTGAGCATTCCTAAGGCATCAAAATAGACCGTTATACTCTATTTAGTGTTCTTAGAAGTCTTAACTTGCTAGTTTAGCTTTTGGACAACGTTTCGTTAGGTAAAGAAGCCAAGAGACCAAGTTAAGTTAAAGATTGCACGAAACGTGAAAAACTTGTCTATGCATAGAATTGAGCATTTCTAAGGCATCAAAATAGACCGTTATACTCTATTTAGTGTTATTACAAGTCTTAACTTGCTAGTTTAGCTTTTGGACAACGTTTCGTTAGGTAAAGAAGACAATAGACCAAGTTAAGTGCAAAATTGCACAAAACGTGAAAAATTTATCCACGCGTAGAATTCAGCATTCCTAGGGCATCAAAATAGACGTTCTACTCTATTTAATGTTCTTAGATGTCTTAACTTGCTTGTTTAGCTTTTGGGCAACATTTCGTTAGGTAAAGAAGCCAATAGACCATGTTAAGTTCAAAATTGCATGAAACGTGAAAAACTTGTCTATGCATAGAGGTGAGAATTCCTAAGGCATCAAAATAGACCGTTATACTCTGTTTAGTGTTCTTAGAAGTCTCAACTTGCTAGTTTAGCTTTTGGACAACGTTACGTTAGGTAAAGAAGCCAATAGATCAAGTTAAGTTCAAAATGGCACAAAACGTGAAAAACTTGTCCATGCGTAGAATTGAGCATTCCTAAGGCATCAAAATAGACCGTTATAATCTATTTAGTGTTCTTAGAAGTCTTAACTTGCTAGTTTAGCTTTTGGACAACGTTTCGTTCGGTAAAGAAGCCAATAGACCAAGTTAAGTTCAAGATTGCACGAAACGTGAAGAACTTGTCTACGCATAGAATTGAGCATTTCTAAGGTTTCAAAATAGACCATTATACTCTGTTTAGTGTTCTTAGAGGTCTTAACTTGCTAGTTTAGCTTTTGGACAACGTTACGTTAGGTAAAGAAGCCAATAGACCAAGTTAAGTTCAAGATTGCACGAAACGTGAAAAACTTGTCTACGCATAGAATTGAGCATTTCTAAGGTTTCACAATAGACCGTTATACTCTATTTAGTGTTTTTAGAAGTCTTAACTTGGTAGTTTAGCTTTTGGACAACGTTTCGTTCGGTAAAGAAGCCAACAGATCAAGTTAAGTTCAAAATTGCACGAAACGTGAAAAACTTGTCTATGCATAGAGTTCAGCATTCCTAAGGCATCAAAATAGACCGTTATACTCTATATAGTGTTCTTTGAAGTCTTAACTTGCTAGTTTAGCTTTTGGACAACGTTTCGTTAGGTAAAGAAGCCAAGAGACCAAATTAAGTTAAAGATTGCACGAAACGTGAAAAACTTGTCTATGCATAGAATTGAGCATTTCTAAGGCATCAAAATAGACCGTTATACTCTATTTAGTGTTCTTACAAGTCTTAACTTGCTAGTTTAGCTTTTGGACAACGTTTCGTTCGGTAAAGAAGCCAACAGACCAAGTTAACTTCAAAATTGCACGAAACGTGAAAAACTTGTCTATGCATAGAGGTGAGAATTCCTAAGGCATCAAAATAGACCGTTATACTCTATTCAGTGTTCTTAGAAGTCTTAACTTGCTAGTTTAGCTTTTGGACAACGTTTAGTTCGGTAAAGAAGCCAATAGACCAAGTTAAGTTCAAGATTGCACGAAACGTGAAGAACTTGTCTACGCATAGAATTGAGCATTTCTAAGGTTTCAAAATAGACCGTTATACTCTGTTTAGTGTTCTTAGAAGTCTTAACTTGCTAGTTTAGCTTTTGGACAACGTTACGTTAGGTAAAGAAGCCGATAAACCAAGTTAAGTTCAAGATTGCACGAAACGTGAAGAACTTGTCTACGCATAGAATTGAGCATTTCTAAGGTTTCAAAATAGACCGTTATACTCTATTTAGTGTTCTTAGAAGTCTTAACTTGCTAGTTTAGCTTTTGGACAACGCTACGTTAGGTAAAGAAGCAAATAGACCAAGTTAAGTTCAAAATGGCACGAAACGTGAAAAACTTTTCCATGCGTAGAATTGAGCATTCCTAAGGCATCAAAATAGATTGTTATAATCTATTTAGTGTTCTTAGAAGTCTTAACTTGTTAGTTTAGCTTTTGGACAACGTTTCGTTCGGTAAAGAAGCCAACAGATCAAGTTAAGTTCAAAATTGCACGAAACGTGAAAAACTTGTCTATGCATAGAGTTGAGCATTCCTAAGGCATCAAAATAGACCGTTATACTCTATATAGTGTTCTTACAAGTCTTAACTTGCTAGTTTAGCTTTTGGACAACGTTTCGTTCGGTAAAGAAGCCAATAGACCAAGTTAAGTTCAAGATTGCACGAAACGTGAAAAACTTGTCCATGCATAGAATTGAGCATTCCTAAGGCATCAAAATAGACCGTTATACTCTATTCAGTGTTCTTAGAAGTCTTAACTTGCTAGTTTAGCTTTTGGACAACGTTTCGTTAGGTAAAGAAGCCAAGAGACCAAGTTAAGTTCAAGATTGCACGAAACGTGAAAAACTTGTCTATGCATAGAATTGAGCATTCCTAAGGCATCAAAATAGACCGTTATACTCTATTTAGTGTTCTTAGAAGTCTTAACTTGCTAGTTTAGCTTTTGGACAACGTTTCGTTAGGTAAAGAAGCCAAGAGACCAAGTTAAGTTAAAGATTGCACGAAACGTGAAAAACTTGTCTATGCATAGAATTGAGCATTTCTAAGGCATCAAAATAGACCGTTATACTCTATTTAGTGTTATTACAAGTCTTAACTTGCTAGTTTAGCTTTTGGACAACGTTTCGTTAGGTAAAGAAGACAATAGACCAAGTTAAGTGCAAAACTGCACAAAACGTGAAAAATTTATCCACGCGTAGAATTCAGCATTCCTAGGGCATCAAAATAGACGTTCTACTCTATTTAATGTTCTTAGATGTCTTAACTTGCTTGTTTAGCTTTTGGGCAACATTTCGTTAGGTAAAGAAGCCAATAGACCATGTTAAGTTCAAAATTGCATGAAACGTGAAAAACTTGTCTATGCATAGAGGTGAGAATTCCTAAGGCATCAAAATAGACCGTTATACTCTGTTTAGTGTTCTTAGAAGTCTCAACTTGCTAGTTTAGCTTTTGGACAACGTTACGTTAGGTAAAGAAGCCAATAGATCAAGTTAAGTTCAAAATGGCACGAAACGTGAAAAACTTGTCCATGCGTAGAATTGAGCATTCCTAAGGCATCAAAATAGACCGTTATAATCTATTTAGTGTTCTTAGAAGTCTTAACTTGCTAGTTTAACTTTTGGACAACGCTACGTTAGGTAAAGAAGCAAATAGACCAAGTTAAGTTCAAAATGGCACGAAACGTGAAAAACTTTTCCATGCGTAGAATTGAGCATTCCTAAGGCATCAAAATAGACCGTTATAATCTATTTAGTGTTCTTAGAAGTCTTAACTTGTTAGTTTAGCTTTTGGACAACGTTTCGTTCGGTAAAGAAGCCAACAGATCAAGTTAAGTTCAAAATTGCACGAAACGTGAAAAACTTGTCTATGCATAGAGTTGAGCATTCCTAAGGCATCAAAATATACCGTTATACTCTATTTAGTGTTCTTACAAGTCATAACTTGCTAGTTTAGCTTTTGGACAACGTTTCGTTCGGTAAAGAAGCCAATAGACCAAGTTAAGTTCAAGATTGCACGAAACGTGAAAAACTTGTCAATGCATAGAATTGAGCATTCCTAAGACATCAAAATAGACCGTTATACTCTATTTAGTGTTCTTAGAAGTCTTAACTTGCTAGTTTAGCTTTTGGACAACGTTTCGTTAGGTAAAGAAGCTAAGAGACCAAGTTAAGTTCAAGATTGCACGAAACGTGAAAAACTTGTCTATGCATAGAATTGAGCATTTCTAAGGCATCAAAATAGACCGTTATACTCTATTTAGTGTTCTTACAAGTCTTAACTTGCTAGTTTAGCTTTTGGACAACGTTTCGTTCGGTAAAGAAGCCAACAGACCAAGTTAACTTGAAAATTGCACGAAACGTGAAAAACTTGTCTATGCATAGAGGTGAGAATTCCTAAGGCATTAAAATAGACCGTTATACTCTATTTAGTGTTCTTAGAAGTCTTAACTTGCTAGTTTAGCTTTTGGACAACGTTTCGTTAGGTAAAGAAGCCAATAGACCAAGTGAAGTGCAAAATTGCACAAAACGTGAAAATTTATCCACGCGTAGAATTCAGCATTCCTAGGGCATCAAAATAGACGTTGTACTCTATTTAATGTTCTTATATGTCTTAACTTGCTTGTTTAGCTTTTGGGAACCATTTCGTTAGGTAATAAAGCCAATAGACCAAGTTAAGTTCAAAATTGCATGAAACATGAAAAACTTGTCTATGCATAGAGGTGAGAATTCCTAAGGCATCAAAATAGACCGTTATACTCTGTTTAGTGTTCTTAGAAGTCTTAACTTGCTAGTTTAGCTTTTGGACAACGTTACGTTAGGTAAACAAGCCAATAGATCAAGTTAAGTTCAAAATGACACGAAACGTGAAAAACTTGTCCATGCGTAGAATTGAGCATTCCTAAGGCATCAAAATAGACCGTTATAATCTATTTAGTGTTCTTAGAAGTCTTAACTTGCTAGTTTAGCTTTTGGTCAACGTTTCGTTCGGTAAAGAAGCCAATAGACCAAGTTAAGTTCAAGATTGCACGAAACGTGAAGAACTTGTCTACGCATAGAATTGAGCATTTCTAAGGTTTCAAAATAGACCGTTATACTCTGTTTAGTGTTCTTAGAAGTCTTAACTTGCTAGTTTAGCTTTTGGACAACGTTACGTTAGGTAAAGAAGCCAATAGACCAAGTTAAGTTCAAGATTGCACGAAACGTGAATAACTTGTCTACGCATAGAATTGAGCATTTCTAAGGTTTCAAAATAGGCCGTTATACTTTATTTAGTGTTATTAGAAGTCTTAACTTGCTAGTTTAGCTTTTGGACAACGCTACGTTAGGTAAAGAAGCAAATAGACCAAGTTAAGTTCAAAATGGCACGAAACGTGAAAAACTTTTCCATGCGTAGAATTGAGCATTCCAAAGGCATCAAAATAGACCATTATAATCTATTTAGTGTTCTTAGAAGTCTTAACTTGTTAGTTTAGCTTTTGGACAACGTTTCGTTCGGTAAAGAAGCAAACAGATCAAGTTAAGTTCAAAATTGCACGAAACGTTAAAAACTTGTCTATGCATAGAGTTGAGCATTCCTAAGGCATCAAAATATACCGTTATACTCTATTTAGTGTTCTTACAAGTCATAACTTGCTAGTTTAGCTTTTGGACAACGTTTCGTTCGGTAAAGAAGCCAATAGACCAAGTTAAGTTCAAGATTGCACGAAACGTGAAAAACTAGTCCATGCATAGAATTGAGCATTCCTAAGACATCAAAATAGACCGTTATACTCTATTTAGTGTTCTTACAAGTCTTAACTTGCTAGTTTAGCTTTTGGACAACGTTTCGTTCGGTAAAGAAGCCAACAGACCAACTTAACTTCAAAATTGCACGAAACGTGAAAAACTTGTCTATGCATAGAGGTGAGAATTCCTAAGGCATCAAAATAGACCGTTATACTATTTAGTGTTCTTAGAAGTCTTAACCTGCTAGTTTAGCTTTTGGACAACGTTTTGTTAGGTAAAGAAGCCAATAAACCTTGTTAAGTGCAAAATTGCACAAAACGTGAAAATTTATCCACGCGTAGAATTCAGCATTCCTAGGGCATCAAAATAGACGTTCTACTCTATTTAATGTTCTTATATGTCTTAACTTGCTTGTTTAGCTTTTGGGCAACATTTCGTTAGGTAAAGAAGCCAATAGACCAAGTTAAGTTCAAAATTGCATGAAACATGAAAAACTTGTCTATGCATAGAGGTGAGAATTCCTAAGGCATCAAAATAGACCGTTATACTCTGTTTAGTGTTCTTAGAAGTCTTAACTTGCTAGTTTAGCTTTTGGACAACGTTACGTTAGGTAAAGAAGCCAATAGATCAAGTTAAGTTCAAAATGACACGAAACGTGAAAAACTTGTCCATGCGTAGAATTGAGCATTCCTAAGGCATCAAAATAGACCGTTATAATCTATTTAGTGTTCTTAGAAGTCTTAACTTGCTAGTTTAGCTTTTGGACAACGTTTCGTTCGGTAAAGAAGCCAATAGACCAAGTTAAGTTCAAGATTGCACGAAACGTGAATAACTTGTCTACGCATAGAATTGAGCATTTCTAAGGTTTCAAAATAGACCGTTATACTCTATTTAGTGTTCTTAGAAGTCTTAACTTGTTAGTTTAGCTTTTGGACAACGTTTCGTTCGGTAAAGAAGCCAACAGATCAAGTTAAATTCAAAATTGCACGAAACGTGAAAAACTTGTCTATGCATAGAGTTGAGCATTCCTAAGGCATCAAAATAGACCGTTACACTCTATATAGTGTTCTTAGAAGTCTTAACTTGCTAGTTTAGCTTTTGGACAACGTTTCGTTAGGTAAAGAAGCCAAGAGACCAAGTTAAGTTAAAGATTGCACGAAACGTGAAAAACTTGTCTATGCATAGAGTTGAGCATTCCTAAGGCATCAAAATAGACCGTTATACTCTATTTAGTGTTCTTAGAAGTCTTAACTTGCTAGTTTAGCTTTTGGACAACGTTTCGTTCGGTAAAGAAGCCGATAAACCAAGTTAAGTTCAAGATTGCACGAAACGTGAAAAACTTGTCCATGCATAGAATTGAGCATTCCTAAGGCATCAAAATAGACCGTTACACTCTATTTAGTGTTCTTAGAAGTCTTAACTTGCTAGTTTAGCTTTTGGACAACGTTTCGTTAGGTAAAGAAGCCAAGAGACCAAGTTAAGTTCAAGATTGCACGAAACGTGAAAAACTTGTCTATGCATAGAATTGAGCATCTCTAAGGCATCAAAATAGACCGTTATACTCTATTTAGTGTTCTTACAAGTCTTAACTTGCTAGTTTAGCTTTTGGACAACGTTTCGTTCGGTAAAGAAGCCAACAGACCAAGTTAACTTCAAAATTGCACGAAACGTGAAAAACTTGTCTATGCATAGAATTGAGCATTTCTAAGGCATCAAAATAGACCGTTATACTCTATTTAGTGTTCTTACAAGTCTTAACTTGCTAGTTTAGCTTTTGGACATTGTTTCGTTAGGTAAAGAAGCCAATAGACCAAGTTAAGTGCAAAATTGCACAAAACGTGAAAAATTTATCCACGCGTAGAATTCAGCAATCCTAGGGCATCAAAATAGACCGTTCAACTCTATTTAATGTTCGTAGAAGTCTTAGCTTGCTGGTTTAGCTTTTGGACAACGTTTCGTTAGGTAAAGAAGTCAATAGACCAAGTTAAGTTCAAGATTGCACGAAACGTGAAGAACTTGTCTATGCATAGAATTGAGCATTTCTAAGGCATCAAAATGAACCTTTATACTCTATTTAGTGTTCTTAAAAGTCTTTACTTGCTCGTTTAGCTTTTGGGCAACGTTTCGTTAGTTAAAGAAGCCAATAGACCAAGTTAAGTTCAAAATTGCACGAAACGTGAACAACTTGTCCATGCATAGAATTGAGCCTTCCTAAGGCATCAAAATAGACCGTTATACTCTGTTTAGTGTTCTTAGAAGTCTTAACTTGCTAGTTTAGCTTTTGGACAACGTTTCGTTCGGTAAAGAAGCCAACAGAACAAGTTAAGTTCAAAATTGCACGAAACGTGAAAAACTTGTCTATGCATAGAGTTGAGCATTCCTAAGGCATCAAAATAGACCGTTATACTCTATTTAGTGTTCTTAGAAGTCTTAATTTGCTAGTTTAGCTTTTGGACAACGTTTCGTTAGGTAAAGAAGCCAAGAGACCAAGTTAAGTTCAAGATTGCACGAAACGTGAAAAACTTGTCTATGCATAGAATTGAGCATTTCTAAGGCATCAAAATAGACCGTTATACTCTATTTAGTGTTCTTTGAAGTCTTAACTTGCTAGTTTAGCTTTTCGACAACGTTTCGTTAGGTAAAGAAGCCAATAGGCCAAGTTAAGTGCAAAATTGCACGAAACGTGAACAACTTGTCCATGCATAGAATTGAGCCTTCCTAAGGCATCAAAATAGACCGTTATACTCTATTTAGTGTTCTTACAAGTCTTAACTTGCTTGTTTAGCTTTTGGACAACGTTTCGTTCGGTAAAGAAGCCAACAGACCAAGTTAACTTCAAAATTGCACGAAACGTGAAAAACTTGTCTATGCATAGAGTTGAGAATTCCTAAGGCATCAAAATAGACCGTTATACTCTATTTAGTGTTCTTAGAAGTCTTAACTTGCTAGTTTAGCTTTTGGACAACGTTTCGTTAGGTAAAGAAGCCAATAGACCAAGTTAAGTGCAAAATGGCACGAAACGTGAAAAACTTGTCCATGCGTAGAATTGAGCATTCCTAAGGCATCAAAATAGCCCGTTATAATCTATTTAGTGTTCTTAGAAGTCTTAACTTTCTAGTTTAGCTTTTGGACAACGTTTCGTTCGGTAAAGAAGCCAATAGACCAAGTTAAGTTCAAGATTGCATGAAACGTGAACAACTTGTCCATGAATAGAATTGAGCCTTCCTAAGGCATCAAAATAGACCGTTATACTCTGTTTAGTGTTCTTAGAATTCTTAACTTGCTAGTTTAGCTTTTGGACAACGTTACGTTAGGTAAAGAAGCCAATAGATCAAGTTAAGTTCAAAATGGCACGAAACGTGAAAAACTTGTCCATGCGTAGAATTGAGCATTCCTAAGGCATCAAAATAGACCGTTATAATCTATTTAGTGTTCTTAGAAGTCTTAGCTTTCTAGTTTAGCTTTTGGACAACGTTTCGTTCGGTAAAGAAGCCAATAGACCAAGTTAAGTTCAAGATTGCACGAAACGTGAAGAACTTGTCTACGCATAGAATTGAGCATTTCTAAGGTTTCAAAATAGACCGTTATACTCTATTTAGTGTTCTTAGAAGTCTTAACTTGCTAGTTTAGCTTTTGGACAACGCTAAGTTAGGTAAAGAAGCAAATAGACCAAGTTAAGTTCAAAATGGCACGAAAGTGAAAAAGTTTTCCATGCGTAGAATTGAGCATTCCTAAGGCATCAAAATAGACCGTTATAATCTATTTAGTGTTCTTAGAAGACTTAACTTGCTAGTTTAGCTTTTGGACAACGTTTCGTTCGGTAAAGAAGCCAACAGATCAAGTTAAGTTCAAAATTGCACGAAACGTGAAAAACTTGTCTATGCATAAAGTTGAGCATTCCAAAGGCATCAAAATAGACCGTTATACTCTATTTAGTGTTCTTACAAGTCTTAACTTGCTAGTTTAGCTTTTGGACAACGTTTCGTTCGGTAAAGAAGCCAATAGACCAAGTTAAGTTCAAGATTGCACGAAACGTGAAAAACTTGTCCATGCATAGAATTGAGCATTCCTAAGGCATCAAAATAGACCGTTATACTCTATTTAGTGTTCTTAGAAATCTTAACTTGCTAGTTTAGCTTTTGGACAACGTTTCGTTAGGTAAAGAAGCCAAGAGACCAAGTTAAGTTCAAGATTGCACGAAACGTGAAAAACTTGTCTATGCATAGAATTGAGCATTTCTAAGGCATCAAAATAGACCGTTATACTCTATTTAGTGTTCTTACAAGTCTTAACTTGCTAGTTTAGCTTTTGGACAATGTTTCGTTCGGTAAAGAAGCCAATAGACCAAGTTAAGTGGAAAATTGCACGAAACGTGAACAACTTGTCCATGCATAGAATTGAGCCTTCCTAAGGCATAAAAATAGACCGTTATACTCTATTTAGTGTTCTTACAAGTCTTTACTTGCTAGTTTAGCTTTTGGACAACGTTTCGTTCGGTAAAGAAGCCAACAGACCAAGTTAACTTCAAAATTGCACGAAACGTGAAAAACTTGTCTATGCATAGAGGTGAGAAGTCCTAAGGCATTAAAATAGACCGTTATACTCTATTTAGTGTTCTTATAAGTCTTAAATTGCTAGTTTAGCTTTTGGACAACGTTTCGTTAGGTAAAGAAGCCAATAGACCAAGTTAAGTGCAAAATTGCACAAAACGTGAAAAATTTATCCACGCGTAGAATTCAGCATTCCTAGGGCATCAAAATAGACTGTTCGACTCTATTTAATGTTCTTACAAGTCTTAACTTGCTAGTTTAGCTTTTGGACAACGTTTCGTTCGGTAAACAAGCCAACAGACCAAGTTAACTTCAAAATTGCACGAAACGTGAAAAACTTGTCTATGCATAGAGGTGAGAATTCCTAAGGCATCAAAATAGACCGTTATACTCTATTTAGTGTTCTTAGAAGTCTTAACTTGCTAGTTTAGCTTTTGGACAACGTTTCGTTAGGTAAAGAAGCCAATAGACAAAGTTAAGTGCAAAATTGCACAAAACGTGAAAAATTTATCCACGCGTAGAATTCAGCATTCCTAGGGCATCAAAATAGACGTTCTACTCAATTTAATGTTCTTAGATGTCTTAACTTGCTTGTTTAGCTTTTGGACAACGTTTCGTTAGGTAAAGAAGCCAATAGACCAAGTTAAGTGCAAAATTGCACAAAACATGAAAAATTTATCCACGCGTAGAATTCAGCATTCCTAGGGCATCAAAATAGACGTTCTACTCAATTTAATGTTCTTAGATGTCTTAACTTGCTTGTTTAGCTTTTGGGCAACATTTCGTTAGGTAAAGAAGCAAATAGACCAAGTTAAGTTCAAAATGGCACGAAACGTGAAAAACTTTTCCATGCGTAGAATTGAGCATTCCTAAGGCATCAAAATAGACCGTTATAATCTATTTAGTGTTCTTAGAAGTCATAACTTGCTAGTTTAGCTTTTGGACAACGTTACGTTAGGTAAAGAAGCCAATAGATCAAGTTAAGTTCAACATGGCACGAAACGTGAAAAACTTGTCCATGCGTAGAATTGAGCATTCCTAAGGCATCAAAATAGACCGTTATAATCTATTTACTGTTCTTAGAAGTCTTAACTTTCTAGTTTAGCTTTTGGACAACGTTTCGTTCGGTAAAGAAGCCAATAGACCAAGTTAAGTTCAAGATTGCACGAAACGTGAAGAACTTGTCTACGCATAGAATTGAGCATTTCTAAGGTTTCAAAATAGACCGTTATACTCTATTTAGTGTTCTTAGAAGTCTTAACTTGCTAGTTTAGCTTTTGGACAACGCTAAGTTAGGTAAAGAAGCAAATAGACCAAGTTAAGTTCAAAATGGCACGAAACGTGAAAAACTTTTCCATGCGTAGAATTGAGCATTCCTACGGCATCAAAATAGACCGTTATAATCTATTTAGTGTTCTTAGAAGTCATAACTTGCTAGTTTAGCTTTTGGACAACGTTTCGTTCGGTAAAGAAGCCAACAGACCAAGTTAAGTTCAAAATTGCACGAAACGTGAAAAACTTGTCTATGCATAAAGTTGAGCATTCCTAAGGCATCAAAATAGACCGTTATACTCTATTTAGTGTTCTTACAAGTCTTAACTTGCTAGTTTAGCTTTTGGACAACGTTTCGTTCGGTAAAGAAGCCAATAGACCAAGTTAAGTTCAAGATTGCACGAAACGTAAAAAACTTGTCCATGCATAGAATTGAGCATTCCTAAGGCATCAAAATAGACCGTTATACTCTATTTAGTGTTCTTAGAAGTCTTAACTTGCTAGTTTAGCTTTTGGACAACGTTTCGTTAGGTAAAGAAGCCAAGAGACCAAGTTAAGTTCAAGATTGCACGAAACGTGAAAAACTTGTCTATGCATAGAATTGAGCATTTCTAAGGCATCAAAATAGACCGTTATACTCTATTTAGTGTTCTTACAAGTCTTAACTTGCTAGTTTAGCTTTTGGACAATGTTTCGTTCGGTAAAGAAGCCAATAGACCAAGTTAAGTGCAAAATTGCACGAAACGTGAACAACTTGTCCATGCATAGAATTGAGCCTTCCTAAGGCATCAAAATAGACCGTTATACTCTATTTAGTGTTCTTACAAGTCTTAACTTGCTAGTTTAGCTTTTGGACAACGTTTCGTTCGGTAAAGAAGCCAACAGACCAAGTTAACTTCAAAATTGCACGAAACGTGAAAAACTTGTCTATGCATAGAGGTGAGAAGTCCTAAGGCATTAAAATAGACCGTTATACTCTATTTAGTGTTTTTAGAAGTCTTAACTTGCTAGTTTAGCTTTTGGACAACGTTTCGTTCGGTAAAGAAGCCAATAGACCAAGTTAAGTTCAAGATTGCACGAAACGTGAAGAACTTGTCTACGCATAGAATTGAGCATTTCTAAGGTTTCAAAATAGACCGTTATACTCTATTTAGTGTTCTTAGAAGTCTTAACTTGCTAGTTTAGCTTTTGGACAACGCTAAGTTAGGTAAGGAAGCAAATAGACCAAGTTAAGTTCAAAATGGCACGAAACGTGAAAAACTTTTCCATGCGTAGAATTGAGCATTCCTAAGGCATCAAAATAGACCGTTATAATCTATTTAGTGTTCTTAGAAGTCTTAACTTGCTAGTTTAGCTTTTGGACAACGTTTCGTTCGGTAAAGAAGCCAACAGACCAAGTTAAGTTCAAAATTGCACGAAACGTGAAAAACTTGTCTATGCATAGAGTTGAGCATTCCTAAGGCATCAAAATAGACCTTTATACTCTATTTAGTGTTCTTACAAGTCTTAACTTGCTAGTTTAGCTTTTGGACAACGTTTCGTTCGGTAAAGAAGCCAATAGACCAAGCTAAGTTCAAGATTGCACGAAACGTGAAAAACTTGTCCATGCATAGAATTGAGCATTCCTAAGGCATCAAAATAGACCGTTATACTCTATTTAGTGTTCTTAGAAGTCTTAACTTGCTAGTTTAGCTTTTGGACAACGTTTCATTAGGTAAAGAAGCCAAGAGACCAAGTTAAGTTCAAGATTGCACGAAACGTGAAAAACTTGTCTATGCATAGAATTGAGCATTTCTAAGGCATCAAAATAGACCGTTATACTCTATTTAGTGTTCTTACAAGTCTTAACTTGCTAGTTTAGCTTTTGGACAATGTTTCGTTCGGTAAATAAGCCAATAGGCCAAGTTAAGTGCAAAATTGCACGAAACGTGAACAACTTGTCCATGCATAGAATTGAGCCTTCCTAAGGCATCAAAATAGACCGTTATACTCTATTTAGTGTTCTTACAAGTCTTAACTTGCTAGTTTAGCTTTTGGACAACGTTTCGTTCGGTAAAGAAGCCAACAGACCAAGTTAACTTCAAAATTGCACGAAACGTGAAAAACTTGTCTATGCATAGAGGTGAGAATTCCTAAGGCATCAAAATAGACCGTTATACTCTATTTAGTGTTCTTAGAAGTCTTAACTTGCTAGTTTAGCTTTTGGACAACGTTTCGTTAGGTAAAGAAGCCAATAGACCAAGTTAAGTGCAAAATTGCACAAAACGTGAAAAATTTATCCACGCGTAGAATTCAGCATTCCTAGTGCATCAAAATAGACGTTCTACTCAATTTAATGTTCTTAGATGTCTTAACTTGCTTGTTTAGCTTTTGGGCAACATTTCGTTAGGTAAAGAAGCAAATAGACCAAGTTAAGTTCAAAATGGCACGAAACGTGAAAAACTTTTCCATGCGTAGAATTGAGCATTCCTAAGGCATCAAAATAGACCGTTATAATCTATTTAGTGTTCTTAGAAGTCATAACTTGCTAGTTTAGCTTTTGGACAACTTTACGTTAGGTAAAGAAGCCAATAGATCAAGTTAAGTTCAACATGGCACGAAACGTGAAAAACTTGTCCATGCGTAGAATTGAGCATTCCTAAGGCATCAAAATAGACCGTTATAATCTATTTAGTGTTCTTAGAAGTCTTAACTTTCTAGTTTAGCTTTTGGACAACGTTTCGTTCGGTAAAGAAGCCAATAGACCAAGTTAAGTTCAAGATTGCACGAAAAGTGAAGAACTTGTCTACGCATAGAATTGAGCATTTCTAAGGTTTCAAAATAGACCGTTATACTCTATTTAGTGTTCTTAGAAGTCTTAACTTGCTAGTTTAGCTTTTGGACAACGCTAAGTTAGGTAAAGAAGCAAATAGACCAAGTTAAGTTCAAAATGGCACGAAACGTGAAAAACTTTTCCATGCGCAGAATTGAGCATTCCTAAGGCATCAAAATAGACCGTTATAATCTATTTAGTGTTCTTAGAAGTCTTAACTTGCTAGTTTAGCTTTTGGACAACGTTTCGTTCGGTAAAGAAGCCAACAGACCAAGTTAAGTTCAAAATTGCACGAAACGTGAAAAACTTGTCTATGCATAGAGTTGAGCATTCCTAAGGCATCAAAATAGACCGTTATAATCTATTTAGTGTTCTTAGAAGTCTTAACTTGCTAGTTTAGCTTTTGGACAACGTTTCGTTCGGTAAAGAAGCCAATAGACCAAGTTAAGTTCAAGATTGCACGAAACGTGAAAAACTTGTCTATGCATAGAATTGAGCATTTCTAAGGCATCAAAATAGACCGTTATACTCTATTTAGTGTTCTTACAAGTCTTAACTTGCTAGTTTAGCTTTTGGACAATGTTTCGTTCGGTAAATAAGCCAATAGGCCAAGTTAAGTGCAAAATTGCACGAAACGTGAACAACTTGTCCATGCATAGAATTGAGCCTTCCTAAGGCATCAAAATAGACCGTTATACTCTATTTAGTGTTCTTACAAGTCTTAACTTGCTAGTTTAGCTTTTGGACAACGTTTCGTTCGGTAAAGAAGCCAACAGACCAAGTTAACTTCAAAATTGCACGAAACGTGAAAAACTTGTCTATGCATAGAGGTGAGAATTCCTAAGGCATCAAAATAGACCGTTATACTCTATTTAGTGTTCTTAGAAGTCTTAACTTGCTAGTTTAGCTTTTGGACAACGTTTCGTTAGGTAAAGAAGCCAATAGACCAAGTTAAGTGCAAAATTGCACAAAACGTGAAAAATTTATCCACGCGTAGAATTCGGCATTCCTAGGGCATCAAAATAGACTGTACTACTCTATTTAATGTTCTTACAAGTCTTAACTTGCTAGTTTAGCTTTTGGACAACGTTTCGTTCGGTAAAGAAGCCAACAGACCAACTTAACTTCAAAATTGCACGAAACGTGAAAAACTTGTCTATGCATAGAGGTGAGAATTCCTAAGGCATCAAAATAGACCGTTATACTCTATTTAGTGTTCCTAGAAGTCTTAACTTGCTAGTTTAGCTTTTGGACAACGTTTCGTTAGGTAAAGAAGCCAATAGACCAAGTTAAGTGCAAAATTGCACAAAACGTGAAAAATTTATCCACGCGTAGAATTCAGCATTCCTAGGGCATCAAAATAGACGTTCTACTCTATTTAATGTTCTTAGATGTCTTAACTTGCTTGTTTAGCTTTTGGGCAACATTTCGTTAGGTAAAGAAGCCAATAGACCAAGTTAAGTTCAAAATTGCATGAAACGTGAACAACTTGTCCATGAATAGAATTGAGCCTTCCTAAGGCATCAAAATAGACCGTTATACTCTGTTTAGTGTTCTTAGAATTCTTAACTTGCTAGTTTAGCTTTTGGACAACGTTACGTTAGGTAAAGAAGCCAATAGATCAAGTTAAGTTCAAAATGGCACGAAACGTGAAAAACTTGTCCATGCGTAGAATTGAGCATTCCTAAGGCATCAAAATAGACCGTTATAATCTATTTAGTGTTCTTAGAAGTCTTAACTTGCTAGTTTAGCTTTTGGACAACGTTTCGTTCGGTAAAGAAGCCAACAGACCAAGTTAACTTCAAAATTGCACGAAACGTGAAAAACTTGTCTATGCATAGAGGTGAGAATTCCTAAGGCATCAAAATAGACCGTTATACTCTATTTAGTGTTCTTAGAAGTCTTAACTTGCTAGTTTAGCTTTTGGACAACGTTTCGTTAGGTAAAGAAGCCAATAGACCAAGTTAAGTGCAAAATTGCACAAAACGTGAAAAATTTATCCACGCGTAGAATTCAGCATTCCTAGGGCATCAAAATAGACTGTTCTACTCTATTTAATGTTCTTACAAGTCTTAACTTGCTAGTTTAGCTTTTGGACAACGTTTCGTTCGGTAAAGAAGCCAACAGACCAACTTAACTTCAAAATTGCACGAAACGTGAAAAACTTGTCTATGCATAGAGGTGAGAATTCCTAAGGCATCAAAATAGACCGTTATACTCTATTTAGTGTTCTTAGAAGTCTTAACTTGCTAGTTTAGCTTTTGGACAACGTTTCGTTAGGTAAAGAAGCCAATAGACCAAGTTAAGTGCAAAATTGCACAAAACGTGAAAAATTTATCCACGCGTAGAATTCAGCATTCCTAGGGCATCAAAATAGATGTTCTACTCTATTTAATGTTCTTAGATGTCTTAACTTGCTTGTTTAGCTTTTGGGCAACATTTCGTTAGGTAAAGAAGCCAATAGACCAAGTTAAGTTCAAAATTGCATGAAACGTGAACAACTTGTCCATGAATAGAATTGAGCCTTCCTAAGGCATCAAAATAGACCGTTATACTCTGTTTAGTATTCTTAGAATTCTTAACTTGCTAGTTTAGCTTTTGGACAATGTTTCGTTTAGTAAATAAGCCAATAGGCCAAGTTAAGTGCAAAATTGCACGAAACGTGAACAACTTGTCCATGCATAGAATTGAGCATTCCTAAGGCATCAAAATAGACCGTTATACTCTATTTAGTGTTCTTACAAGTCTTAACTTGCTAGTTTAGCTTTTGGACAACGTTTCGTTCGGTAAAGAAGCCAACAGACCAAGTTAACTTCAAAATTGCACGAAACGTGAAAAACTTGTCTATGCATAGAGGTGAGAATTCCTAAGGCATCAAAATAGACCGTTATACTCTATTTAGTGTTCTTAGAAGTCTTAACTTGCTAGTTTAGCTTTTGGACAACGTTTCGTTAGGTAAAGAAGCCAATAGACCAAGTTAAGTGCAAAATTGCACAAAACGTGAAAAATTTATCCACGCGTAGAATTCGGCATTCCTAGGGCATCAAAATAGACTGTTCTACTCTATTTAATGTTCTTACAAGTCTTAACTTGCTAGTTTAGCTTTTGGACAACGTTTCGTTCGGTAAAGAAGCCAACAGACCAACTTAACTTCAAAATTGCACGAAACGTGAAAAACTTGTCTATGCATAGAGGTGAGAATTCTAAGGCATCAAAATAGACCGTTATACTCTATTTAGTGTTCCTAGAAGTCTTAACTTGCTAGTTTAGCTTTTGGACAACGTTTCGTTAGGTAAAGAAGCCAATAGACCAAGTTAAGTGCAAAATTGCACAAAACGTGAAAAATTTATCCACGCGTAGAATTCAGCATTCCTAGGGCATCAAAATAGACGTTCTACTCTATTTAATGTTCTTAGATGTCTTAACTTGCTTGTTTAGCTTTTGGGCAACATTTCGTTAGGTAAAGAAGCCAATAGACCAAGTTAAGTTCAAAATTGCATGAAACGTGAACAACTTGTCCATGAATAGAATTGAGCCTTCCTAAGGCATCAAAATAGACCGTTATACTCTGTTTAGTGTTCTTAGAATTCTTAACTTGCTAGTTTAGCTTTTGGACAATGTTTCGTTCGGTAAATAAGCCAATAGGCCAAGTTAAGTGCAAAATTGCACGAAACGTGAACAACTTGTCCATGCATAGAATTGAGCATTCCTAAGGCATCAAAATAGACCGTTATACTCTATTTAGTGTTCTTACAAGTCTTAACTTGCTAGTTTAGCTTTTGGTCAACGTTTCGTTCGGTAAAGAAGCCAACAGACCAAGTTAACTTCAAAATTGCACGAAACGTGAAAAACTTGTCTATGCATAGAGGTGAGAATTCCTAAGGCATCAAAATAGACCGTTATACTCTATTTAGTGTTCTTAGAAGTCTTAACTTGCTAGTTTAGCTTTTGGACAACGTTTCGTTAGGTAAAGAAGCCAATAGACCAAGTTAAGTGCAAAATTGCACAAAACGTGAAAAATTTATCCACGCGTAGAATTCGGCATTCCTAGGGCATCAAAATAGACTGTTCTACTCTATTTAATGTTCTTACAAGTCTTAACTTGCTAGTTTAGCTTTTGGACAACGTTTCGTTCGGTAAAGAAGCCAACAGACCAACTTAACTTCAAAATTGCACGAAACGTGAAAAACTTGTCTATGCATAGAGGTGAGAATTCCTAAGGCATCAAAATAGACCGTTATACTCTATTTAGTGTTCCTAGAAGTCTTAACTTGCTAGTTTAGCTTTTGGACAACGTTTCGTTAGGTAAAGAAGCCAATAGACCAAGTTAAGTTCAAGATTGCACGAAACGTGAAAAACTTGCCCATGCATAGAATTGAGCATTCCTAAGGCATCAAAATAGACCGTTATACTCTATTTAGTGTTCTTAGAAGTCTTAACTTGCTAGTTTAGCTTTTGGACAACGTTTCGTTAGGTAAAGAAGCCAATAGACCAAGTTAAGTGCAAAATTGCACAAAACGTGAAAAATTTATCCACGCGTAGAATTCAGCATTCCTAGGGCATCAAAATAGATGTTCTACTCTATTTAATGTTCTTAGATGTCTTAACTTGCTTGTTTAGCTTTTGGGCAACATTTCGTTAGGTAAAGAAGCCAATAGACCAAGTTAAGTTCAAAATTGCATGAAACGTGAACAACTTGTCCATGAATAGAATTGAGCCTTCCTAAGGCATCAAAATAGACCGTTATACTCTGTTTAGTGTTCTTAGAATTCTTAACTTGCTAGTTTAGCTTTTGGACAATGTTTCGTTCGGTAAATAAGCCAATAGGCCAAGTTAAGTGCAAAATTGCACGAAACGTGAACAACTTGTCCATGCATAGAATTGAGCCTTCCTAAGGCATCAAAATAGACCGTTATACTCTATTTAGTGTTCTTACAAGTCTTAACTTGCTAGTTTAGCTTTTGGACAACGTTTCGTTCGGTAAAGAAGCCAACAGACCAAGTTAACTTCAAAATTGCACGAAACGTGAAAAACTTGTCTATGCATAGAGGTGAGAATTCCTAAGGCATCAAAATAGACCGTTATACTCTATTTAGTGTTCTTAGAAGTCTTAACTTGCTAGTTTAGCTTTTGGACAACGTTTCGTTAGGTAAAGAAGCCAATAGACCAAGTTAAGTGCAAAATTGCACAAAACGTGAAAAATTTATCCACGCGTAGAATTCGGCATTCCTAGGGCATCAAAATAGACTGTTCTACTCTATTTAATGTTCTTACAAGTCTTAACTTGCTAGTTTAGCTTTTGGACAACGTTTCGTTCGGTAAAGAAGCCAACAGACCAACTTAACTTCAAAATTGCACGAAACGTGAAAAACTTGTCTATGCATAGAGGTGAGAATTCCTAAGGCATCAAAATAGACCGTTATACTCTATTTAGTGTTCCTAGAAGTCTTAACTTGCTAGTTTAGCTTTTGGACAACGTTTCGTTAGGTAAAGAAGCCAATAGACCAAGTTAAGTGCAAAATTGCACAAAACGTGAAAAATTTATCCACGCGTAGAATTCAGCATTCCTAGGGCATCAAAATAGACGTTCTACTCTATTTAATGTTCTTAGATGTCTTAACTTGCTTGTTTAGCTTTTGGGCAACATTTCGTTAGGTAAAGAAGCCAATAGACCAAGTTAAGTTCAAAATTGCATGAAACGTGAACAACTTGTCCATGAATAGAATTGAGCCTTCCTAAGGCATCAAAATAGACCGTTATACTCTGTTTAGTGTTCTTAGAATTCTTAACTTGCTAGTTTAGCTTTTGGACAACGTTACGTTAGGTAAAGAAGCCAATAGATCAAGTTAAGTTCAAAATGGCACGAAACGTGAAAAACTTGTCCATGCGTAGAATTGAGCATTCCTAAGGCATCAAAATAGACCGTTATAATCTATTTAGTGTTCTTAGAAGTCTTAACTTGCTAGTTTAGCTTTTGGACAACGTTTCGTTCGGTAAAGAAGCCAACAGACCAAGTTAACTTCAAAATTGCACGAAACGTGAAAAACTTGTCTATGCATAGAGGTGAGAATTCCTAAGGCATCAAAATAGACCGTTATACTCTATTTAGTGTTCTTAGAAGTCTTAACTTGCTAGTTTAGCTTTTGGACAACGTTTCGTTAGGTAAAGAAGCCAATAGACCAAGTTAAGTGCAAAATTGCACAAAACGTGAAAAATTTATCCACGCGTAGAATTCAGCATTCCTAGGGCATCAAAATAGACTGTTCTACTCTATTTAATGTTCTTACAAGTCTTAACTTGCTAGTTTAGCTTTTGGACAACGTTTCGTTCGGTAAAAAAGCCAACAGACCAAGTTAACTTCAAAATTGCACGAAACGTGAAAAACTTGTCTATGCATAGAGGTGAGAATTCCTAAGGCATCAAAATAGACCGTTATACTCTATTTAGTGTTCTTAGAAGTCTTAACTTGCTAGTTTAGCATTTGGACAACGTTTCGTTAGGTAAAGAAGCCAATAGACCAAGTTAAGTGCAAAATTGCACAAAACGTGAAAAATTTATCCACGCGTAGAATTCAGCATTCCTAGGGCATCAAAATAGACGTTCTACTCAATTTAATGTTCTTAGATGTCTTAACTTGCTTGTTTAGCTTTTGCGCAACATTTCGTTAGGTAAAGAAGCCAATAGACCAACTTAAGTTCCAAATTGCATGAAACGTGAACAACTTGTCCATGAATAGAATTGAGCCTTCCTAAGGCATCAAAATAGACCGTTATACTCTGTTTAGTGTTCTTAGAATTCTTAACTTGCTAGTTTAGCTTTTGGACAACGTTACGTTAGGTAAAGAAGCCAATAGATCAAGTTAAGTTCAAAATGGCACGAAACGTGAAAAACTTGTCCATGCGTAGAATTGAGCATTCCTAAGGCATCAAAATAGACCGTTATAATCTATTTAGTGTTCTTAGAAGTCTTAACTTGCTAGTTTAGCTTTTGGACAACGTTTCGTTCGGTAAAGAAGCCAACAGACCAAGTTAAGTTCAAAATTGCACGAAACGTGAAAAACTTGTCTATGCATAGAGTTGAGCATTCCTAAGGCAGAAAAATAGACCGTTATACTCTATTTAGTGTACTTACAAGTCTTAACTTGCTAGTTTAGCTTTTCGACAACGTTTCGTTCGGTAAAGAAGCCAATAGACCAAGTTAAGTTCAAGATTGCACGAAACGTGAAAAACTTGTCCATGCATAGAATTGAGCATTCCTAAGGCATCAAAATAGACCGTTATGCTCTATTTAGGGTTCTTAGAAGTTTTAACTTGCTAGTTTAGCTTTTGGACAACGTTTCGTTAGGTAAAGAAGCCAAGAGACCAAGTTAAGTTCAAGATTGCACGAAACGTGAAAAACTTGTCTATGCATAGAATTGAGCATTTCTAAGGCATCAAAATAGACCGTTATACTCTATTTAGTGTTCTTACAAGTCTTAACTTGCTAGTTTAGCTTTTGGACAATGTTTCGTTCGGTAAAGAAGCCAATAGACCAAGTTAAGTGCAAAATTGCACGAAACGTGAACAACTTGTCCATGCATAGAATTGAGCCTTCCTAAGGCATCAAAATAGACCGTTATACTCTATTTAGTGTTCTTACAAGTCTTAACTTGCTAGTTTAGCTTTTGGACAACGTTTCGTTCGGTAAAGAAGCCAACAGACCAAGTTAACTTCAAAATTGCACGAAACGTGAAAAACTTGTCTATGCATAGAGGTGAGAATTCCTAAGGCATCAAAATAGACCGTTATACTCTATTTAGTGTTCTTAGAAGTCTTAACTTGCTAGTTTAGCTTTTGGACAACGTTGCGTTAGGTAAAGAAGCCAATAGACCAAGTTAAGTGCAAAATTGCACAAAACGTGAAAAATTTATCCACGCGTAGAATTCAGCATTCCTAAGGGCATCAAAATAGACTGTTCTACTCTATTTAATGTTCTTACAAGTCTTAACTTGCTAGTTTAGCTTTTGGACAACGTTTCGTTCGGTAAAGAAGCCAACAGACCAACTTAACTTCAAAATTGCACGAAACGTGAAAAACTTGTCTATGCATAGAGGTGAGAATTCCTAAGGCATCAAAATAGACCGTTATACTCTATTTAGTGTTCTTAGAAGTCTTAACTTGCTAGTTTAGCTTTTGGACAACGTTTCGTTAGGTAAAGAAGCCAATAGACCAAGTTAAGTGCAAAATTGCACAAAACGTGAAAAATTTATCCACGCGTAGAATTCAGCATTCCTAGGGCATCAAAATAGACGTTCTACTCTATTTAATGTTCTTAGATGTCTTAACTTGCTTGTTTAGCTTTTGGGCAACATTTCGTTAGGTAAAGAAGCCAATAGACCAAGTTAAGTTCAAAATTGCATGAAACGTGAACAACTTGTCCATGAATAGAATTGAGCCTTCCTAAAGCATCAAAATAGACCGTTATACTCTGTTTAGTGTTCTTAGAATTCTTAACTTGCTAGTTTAGCTTTTGGACAACGTTACGTTAGGTAAAGAAGCCAATAGATCAAGTTAAGTTCAAAATGGCACGAAACGTGAAAAACTTGTCCATGCGTAGAATTGAGCATTCCTAAGGCATCAAAATAGACCGTTATAATCTATTTAGTGTTCTTAGAAGTCTTAACTTGCTAGTTTAGCTTTTGGACAACGTTTCGTTCGGTAAAGAAGCCAATAGACCAAGTTAAGTTCAAGATTGCACGAAACGTGAAGAACTTGTCTTCGCGTAGAATTGAGCATTTCTAAGGTTTCAAAATAGACCGTTATACTCTATTTAGTGTTCTTAGAAGTCTTAACTTGCTAGTTTAGCTTTTGGACAACGCTAAGTTAGGTAAAGAAGCAAATAGACCAAGTTAAGTTCAAAATGGCACGAAACGTGAAAAACTTTTCCATGCGTAGAATTGAGCATTCCTAAGGCATCAAAATAGACCGTTATAATCTATTTAGTGTTCTTAGAAGTCTTAACTTGCTAGTTTAGCTTTTGGACAACGTTTCGTTCGGTAAAGAAGCCAACAGACCAAGTTAAGTTCAAAATTGCACGAAACGTGAAAAACTTGTCTATGCATAGAGTTGAGCATTCCTAAGGCATCAAAATAGACCGTTATACTCTATTTAGTGTTCTTACAAGTCTTAACTTGCTAGTTTAGCTTTTGGACAACGTTTCGTTCGGTAAAGAAGCCAGTAGACCAAGTTAAGTTCAAGATTGCACGAAACGTGAAAAACTTGTCCATGCATAGAATTGAGCATTCCTAAGGCATCAAAATAGACCGTTATACTCTATTTAGTGTTCTTAGAAGTCTTAACTTGCTAGTTTAGCTTTTGGACAACGTTTCGTTAGGTAAAGAAGCCAAGAGACCAAGTTAAGTTCAAGATTGCACGAAACGTGAAAAACTTGTCCATGCATAGAATTGAGCATTCCTAAGGCATCAAAATAGACCGTTATACTCTATTTAGTGTTCTTAGAAGTCTTAACTTGCTAGTTTAGCTTTTGGACAACGTTTCGTTAGGTAAAGAAGCCAAGAGACCAAGTTAAGTTCAAGATTGCACGAAACGTGAAAAACTTGTCTATGCATAGAATTGAGCATTTCTAAGGCATCAAAATAGACCTTTATACTCTATTTAGTGTTCTTACAAGTCTTAACTTGCTAGTTTAGCTTTTGGACAACGTTTCGTTCGGTAAAGAAGCCAATAGACCAAGTTAAGTTCAGGATTGCACGAAACGTGAAAAACTTGTCCATGCATAGAATTGAGCATTCCTAAGGCATCAAAATTGACCGTTATACTCTATTTAGTGTTCTTAGAAGTCTTAACTTGCTAGTTTAGCTTTTGGACAACGTTTCGTTAGGTAAAGAAGCCAAGAGACCAAGTTAAGTTCAAGATTGCACGAAACGTGAAAAACTTGTCTATGCATAGAATTGAGCATTTCTAAGGCATCAAAATAGACCTTTATACTCTATTTAGTGTTCTTACAAGTCTTAACTTGCTAGTTTTGCTTTTGGACAACGTTTCGTTCGGTAAAGAAGCCAACAGACCAAGTTAACTTCAAAATAGCACGAAACGTGAAAAACTTGTCGATGCGTAGAATTGAGCATTCCTAAGGCATCCAAATAGACCGCTATACTCTATTTAGTGTTCTTAGATGTCTTAACTTGCTAGTTTAGCTTTTGGGCAACATTTCGTTAGGTAAAGAAGCCAATAGACCAAGTTAAGTTCAAAATTGCATGAAACGTGAACAACTTGTCCATGCATAGAATTGAGCCTTCCTAAGGCATCAAAATAGACCGTTATACTCTGTTTAGTGTTCTTAGAAGTCTTAACTTGCTAGTTTAGCTTTTGGACAACGTTTCGTTCGGTAAAGAAGCCAATAGACCAAGTTAAGTGCAAAATTGCACAAAATGTGAAAAATTTATCCACGCGTAGAATTCAGCATTCCTAGGGCATCAAAATAGACGTTCTACTCTATTTAATGTTCTTAGATGTCTTAACTTGCTTGTTTAGCTTTTGGGCAACATTTCGTTAGGTAAAGAAGCCAATAGACCAAGTTAAGTTCAAAATTGCATGAAACGTGAACAACTTGTCCATGAATAGAATTGAGCCTTCCTAAAGCATCAAAATAGACCGTTATACTCTGTTTAGTGTTCTTAGAATTCTTAACTTGCTAGTTTAGCTTTTGGACAACGTTACGTTAGGTAAAGAAGCCAATAGATCAAGTTAAGTTCAAAATGGCACGAAACGTGAAAAACTTGTCCATGCGTAGAATTGAGCATTCCTAAGGCATCAAAATAGACCGTTATAATCTATTTAGTGTTCTTAGAAGTCTTAACTTGCTAGTTTAGCTTTTGGACAACGTTTCGTTCGGTAAAGAAGCCAATAGACCAAGTTAAGTTCAAGATTGCACGAAACGTGAAGAACTTGTCTACGCATAGAATTGAGCATTTCTAAGGTTTCAAAATAGACCGTTATACTCTATTTAGTGTTCTTAGAAGTCTTAACTTGCTAGTTTAGCTTTTGGACAACGCTAAGTTAGGTAAAGAAGCAAATAGACCAAGTTAAGTTCAAAATGGCACGAAACGTGAAAAACTTTTCCATGCGTAGAATTGAGCATTCCTAAGGCATCAAAATAGACCGTTATAATCTATTTAGTGTTCTTAGAAGTCTTAACTTGCTAGTTTAGCTTTTGGACAACGTTTCGTTCGGTAAAGAAGCCAACAGACCAAGTTAAGTTCAAAATTGCACGAAACGTGAAAAACTTGTCTATGCATAGAGTTGAGCATTCCTAAGGCATCAAAATAGACCGTTATACTCTATTTAGTGTTCTTACAAGTCTTAACTTGCTAGTTTAGCTTTTGGACAACGTTTCGTTCGGTAAAGAAGCCAAGTAGACCAAGTTAAGTTCAAGATTGCACGAAACGTGAAAAACTTGTCCATGCATAGAATTGAGCATTCCTAAGGCATCAAAATAGACCGTTATACTCTATTTAGTGTTCTTAGAAGTCTTAACTTGCTAGTTTAGCTTTTGGACAACGTTTCGTTAGGTAAAGAAGCCAAGAGACCAAGTTAAGTTCAAGATTGCACGAAACGTGAAAAACTTGTCCATGCATAGAATTGAGCATTTCTAAGGCATCAAAATAGACCGTTATACTCTATTTAGTGTTCTTAGAAGTCTTAACTTGCTAGTTTAGCTTTTGGACAACGTTTCGTTAGGTAAAGAAGCCAAGAGACCAAGTTAAGTTCAAGATTGCACGAAACGTGAAAAACTTGTCTATGCATAGAATTGAGCATTTCTAAGGCATCAAAATAGACCGTTATACTCTATTTAGTGTTCTTAGAAGTCTTAACTTGCTAGTTTAGCTTTTGGACAACGTTTCGTTCGGTAAAGAAGCCAATAGACCAAGTTAAGTTCAAGATTGCACGAAACGTGAAAAACTTGTCCATGCATAGAATTGAGCATTCCTAAGGCATCAAAATAGACCGTTATACTCTATTTAGTGTTCTTAGAAGTCTTAACTTGCTAGTTTAGCTTTTGGACAACGTTTCGTTAGGTAAAGAAGCCAAGAGACCAAGTTAAGTTCAAGATTGCACGAAACGTGAAAAACTTGTCTATGCATAGAATTGAGCATTTCTAAGGCATCAAAATAGACCTTTATACTCTATTTAGTGTTCTTACAAGTCTTAACTTGCTAGTTTAGCTTTTGGACAACGTTTCGTTCGGTAAAGAAGCCAACAGACCAAGTTAAGTTCAAAATAGCACGAAACGTGAAAAACTTGTCCATGCGTAGAATTGAGCATTCCTAAGGCATCAAAATAGACCGTTATACTCTATTTAGTGTTCTTAGAATGTCTTAACTTGCTAGTTTAGCTTTTGGACAACGTTTCGTTAGGTAAAGAAGCCAATAGACCAAGTTAAGTTCAAAATTGCACGAAACGTGAAAAACTTGTCCATGCATAGAATTGAGCATTCCTAAGGCATCAAAATAGACCGTTATACTCTATTTAGTGTTCTTAGAAGTCTTAACTTGCTAGTTTAGCTTTTGGACAACGTTTCGTTCGGTAAAGAAGCCAACAGACCAAGTTAAGTTCAAAATTGCACGAAACGTGAAAAACTTGTCTATGCATAGAAGTTGAGCATTCCTAAGGCATCAAAATAGACCGTTATACTCTATTTAGTGTTCTTAGAAGTCTTAACTTGCTAGTTTAGCTTTTGGACAACGTTTCGTTCGGTAAAGAAGCCAATAGACCAAGTTAAGTTCAAGATTGCACGAAACGTGAAAAACTTGTCCATGCATAGAATTGAGCATTCCTAAGGCATCAAAATAGACCGTTATACTCTATTTAGTGTTCTTAGAAGTCTTAACTTGCTAGTTTAGCTTTTGGAACAACGTTTCGTTCGGTAAAGAAGCCAATAGACCAAGTTAAGTTCAAAATTGCACGAAACGTGAAAAACTTGTCTATGCATAGAATTGAGCATTCCTAAGGCATCAAAATAGACCGTTATACTCTATTTAGTGTTCTTAGAAGTCTTAACTTGCTAATTTAGCTTTTGGACAACGTTTCGTTAGGTAAAGAAGCCAATAGACCAAGTTAAGTTCAAAATTGCACGAAACGTGAAAAACTTGTCCATGCGTAGAATTGAGCATTCCTAAGGCATCAAAATAGACCGTTATACTCTATTTAGTGTTCTTAGAATGTCTTAACTTGCTAGTTTAGCTTTTGGACAACAGTTTCGTTAGGTAAAGAAGCCAATAGACCAAGTTAAGTTCAAAATTGCACTGAAACGTGAAAAACTTGTCCATGCATAGAATTGAGCCTTCCTAAGGCATCAAAATAGACCGTTATACTCTATTTAGTGTTCTTAGAAGTCTTAACTTGCTAGTTTAGCTTTTTGGACAACGTTACGTTAGGTAAAGAAGCCAATAGACCAAGTTAAGTTCAAAATGGCACGAAACGTGAAAAACTTGTCCATGCGTAGAATTGAGCATTCCTAAGGCATCAAAATAGACCGTTATACTCTATTTAGTGTTCTTAGAAGTCTTAACTTGCTAGTTTAGCTTTTGGACAACGTTTCGTTCGGTAAAGAAGCCAATAGACCAAGTTAAGTTCAAGATTGCACGAAACGTGAAAAACTTGTCTATGCATAGAATTGAGCATTCCTAAGGCATTCAAAATAGACCGTTATACTCTATTTAGTGTTCTTAGAAGTCTTAACTTGCTAGTTTAGCTTTTGGACAACGCTTACGTTAGGTAAAGAAGCAAATAGACCAAGTTAAGTTCAAAATGGCACGAAACGTGAAAAACTTGTCCATGCGTAGAATTGAGCATTCCTAAGGCATCAAAATAGACCGTTATAATCTATTTAGTGTTCTTAGAAGTCTTAACTTGCTAGTTTAGCTTTTGGACAACGTTTCGTTCGGTAAAGAAGCCAACAGACCAAGTTAAGTTCAAAATTGCACGAAACGTGAAAAACTTGTCTATGCATAGAGTTGAGCATTCCTAAGGCATCAAAATAGACCGTTATACTCTATTTAGTGTTCTTAGAAGTCTTAACTTGCTAGTTTAGCTTTTGGACAACGTTTCGTTCGGTAAAGAAGCCAAGTAGACCAAGTTAAGTTCAAGATTGCACGAAACGTGAAAAACTTGTCCATGCATAGAATTGAGCATTCCTAAGGCATCAAAATAGACCGTTATACTCTATTTAGTGTTCTTAGAAGTCTTAACTTGCTAGTTTAGCTTTTGGACAACGTTTCGTTAGGTAAAGAAGCCAAGAGACCAAGTTAAGTTCAAGATTGCACGAAACGTGAAAAACTTGTCCATGCATAGAATTGAGCATTCCTAAGGCATCAAAATAGACCGTTATACTCTATTTAGTGTTCTTAGAAGTCTTAACTTGCTAGTTTAGCTTTTGGACAACGTTTCGTTAGGTAAAGAAGCCAAGAGACCAAGTTAAGTTCAAGATTGCACGAAACGTGAAAAACTTGTCTATGCATAGAATTGAGCATTTCTAAGGCATCAAAATAGACCTTTATACTCTATTTAGTGTTCTTACAAGTCTTAACTTGCTAGTTTAGCTTTTGGACAACGTTTCGTTCGGTAAAGAAGCCAATAGACCAAGTTAAGTTCAAGGATTGCACGAAACGTGAAAAACTTGTCCATGCATAGAATTGAGCATTCCTAAGGCATCAAAATTGACCGTTATACTCTATTTAGTGTTCTTAGAAGTCTTAACTTGCTAGTTTAGCTTTTGGACAACGTTTCGTTAGGTAAAGAAGCCAAGAGACCAAGTTAAGTTCAAGATTGCACGAAACGTGAAAAACTTGTCTATGCATAGAATTGAGCATTTCTAAGGCATCAAAATAGACCTTTATACTCTATTTAGTGTTCTTACAAGTCTTAACTCGCTAGTTTTGCTTTTGGACAACGTTTCGTTCGGTAAAGAAGCCAACAGACCAAGTTAACTTCAAAATAGCACGAAACGTGAAAAACTTGTCCATGCGTAGAATTGAGCATTCCTAAGGCATCAAAATAGACCGCTATACTCTATTTAGTGTTCTTAGATGTCTTAACTTGCTAGTTTAGCTTTTGGGCAACATTTCGTTAGGTAAAGAAGCCAATAGACCAAGTTAAGTTCAAAATTGCATGAAACGTGAACAACTTGTCCATGCATAGAATTGAGCCTTCCTAAGGCATCAAAATAGACCGTTATACTCTGTTTAGTGTTCTTAGAAGTCTTAACTTGCTAGTTTAGCTTTTGGACAACGTTTCGTTCGGTAAAGAAGCCAACAGACCAAGTTAAGTTCAAAACTGCACGAAACGTGAAAAACTTGTCTATGCATAGAGTTGAGCATTCCTAAGGCATCAAAATAGACCGTTATACTCTATTTAGTGTTCTTACAAGTCTTAACTTGCTAGTTTAGCTTTTGGACAACGTTTCGTTCGGTAAAGAAGCCAATAGACCAAGTTAAGTTCAAGATTGCACGAAACGTGAAAAACTTGCCCATGCAAAGAATTGAGCATTCCTAAGGCATCAAAATAGACCGTTATACTCTATTTAGTGTTCTTAGAAGTCTTAACTTGCTAGTTTAGCTTTTGAACAACGTTTCGTTAGGTAAAGAAGCCAATAGACCAAGTTAAGTGCAAAATTGCACGAAAACGTGAAAAATTTATCCACGCGTAGAATTCAGCATTCCTTAGGGCATCAAAATAGACCGTTCTACTCTATGTAGTGTTCTTAGAATGTCTTAACTTGCTAGTTTAGCTTTTGGGACAACGTTTCGTTAGGTAAAGAAGCCAATAGACCAAGTTAAGTTCAAAATTGCACGAAACGTGAAAAACTTGTCCATGCATAGAATTGAGCATTCCTAAGGCATCAAAATAGACCGTTATACTCTATTTAGTGTTCTTAGAAGTCTTAACTTGCTAGTTTAGCTTTTGGACAACGTTACGTTAGGTAAAGAAGCCAATAGATCAAGTTAAGTTCAAAATGGCACGAAACGTGAAAAACTTGTCCATGCAGTAGAATTGAGCATTCCTAAGGCATCAAAATAGACCGTTATACTCTATTTAGTGTTCTTAGAAGTCTTAACTTGCTAGTTTAGCTTTTGGACAACGTTTCGTTCGGTAAAGAAGCCAATAGACCAAGTTAAGTTCAAGATTGCACGAAACGTGAAGAACTTGTCTACTGCATAGAATTGAGCATTGCTAAGGCATTCAAAATAGACCGTTATACTCTATTTAGTGTTCTTAGAAGTCTTAACTTGCTAGTTTAGCTTTTGGACAACGCTTACGTTAGGTAAAGAAGCAAATAGACCAAGTTAAGTTCAAAATGGCACGAAACGTGAAAAACTTTTCCATGCGTAGAATTGAGCATTCCTAAGGCATCAAAATAGACCGTTATAATCTATTTAGTGTTCTTAGAAGTCTTAACTTGCTAGTTTAGCTTTTGGACAACGTTTCGTTCGGTAAAGAAGCCAACAGACCAAGTTAAGTTCAAAATTGCACGAAACGTGAAAAACTTGTCTATGCATAGAGTTGAGCATTCCTAAGGCATCAAAATTGACCGTTATACTCTATTTAGTGTTCTTACAAGTCTTAACTTGCTAGTTTAGCTTTTGGACAATGTTTCGTTCGGTAAAGAAGCCAATAGACCAAGTTAAGTTCAAGATTGCACGAAACGTGAAAAACTTGTCCATGCATAGAATTGAGCATTCCTATGGCATCAAAATAGACCGTTATACTCTATTTAGTGTTCCTAGAAGTCTTAACTTGCTAGTTTAGCTTTTGGACAACGTTTCGTTAGGTAAAGAAGCCAATAGACCAAGTTAAGTGCAAAATTGCACAAAACGTGAAAAATTTATCCACGCGTAGAATTCAGCATTCCTAGGGCATCAAAATAGACTTTCTACTATATTTAATGTTCTTAGATGTTTTAACTTGCTTGTTTAGCTTTTGGGCAACATTTCGTTACGTAAAGAAGCCAATAAACCAAGTTAAGTTCAAAATTTAATGAAACGTGAACAACTTGTCCATGCATAGAATTGAGCCTTCCTAAGGCATCCAAATAGACCGTTATACTCTGTTTAGTGTACTTAGAAGTCTTAACTTGCTAGTTTAGCTTTTGGACAACGTTACGTTAGGTAAAGAATCCAGTAGATCAAGTTAAGTTCAAAATGGCACGAAACGTGAAAAACTTGTCCATGCGTAGAATTGAGCATTCCTAAGGCATCAAAATAGACCGTTATAATCTATTTAGTGTTCTTAGAAGTCTTAACTTGCTAGTTTAGCCTTTGGACAACGTTTCATTCGGTAAAGAAGCCAATACACCAAGTTAAGTTCAATATTGCACGAAACGTGAAACACTTGTCTACGCATAGAATTGAGCATTTCTAAGGTTTCAAAATAGTCCGTTACACTCTATTTAGTGTTCTTAGAAGTCTTAACTTGCTAGTTTAGCTTTTGGACAACGCTACGTTAGGTAAAGAAGCAAATAGACCAAGTTAAGTTCAAAATGGCACGAAACGTGAAAAACTTTTCCATGCGTAGAATTGAGCATTCCTAAGGCATCAAAATAGACCGTTATAATCTATTTAGTGTTCTTAGAAGTCTTAACTTGCTAGTTTAGCTTTTGGACAACGTTTCGTTCGGTAAAGAAGCCAACAGACCAAGTTAAGTTCAAAATTGCACGAAACGTGAAAAACTTGTCTATGCATAGAGTTGAGCATTCCTAAGGCATCAAAATAGACGGTTATACTCTATTTAGTGTTCTTAGAAGTCTTCACTTGCTAGTTTAGCTTTTGGACAACGTTTCGTTCGGTAAAGAAGCCAACAGACCAAGTTAAGTTCAAGATTGCACGAAACGTGAAAAACTTGTCCATGCATAGAATTGAGCATTCCTAAGGCATCAAAATAGACCGTTATACTCTATTTAGTGTTCTTAGAAGTCTTAACTTGCTAGTTTAGCTTTTGGACAACGTTTCGTTCGGTAAAGAAGCCAACATACCAAGTTAAGTTCAAAATTGCACGAAACGTGAAAAACTTGTCTATGCATAGAGTTGAGCATTCCTAAGGCATCAAAATAGACCGTTATACTCTATTTAGTGTTCTTAGAAGTCTTAACTTGCTAGTTTAGCTTTTGGACAACGTTTCGTTCGGTAAAGAAGCCAATAGACCAAGTTAAGTTCAAGATTGCACGAAACGTGAAAAACTTGTCCATGCATAGAATTGAGCATTCCTAAGGCATCAAAATAGACCGTTATACTCTATTTAGTGTTCTTAGAAGTCTTAACTTGCTAGTTTAGCTTTTGGACAACGTTTCGTTAGGTAAAGAAGCCAATAGACCAAGTTAAGTTCAAGATTGCACGAAACGTGAAAAACTTGTCCATGCATAGAATTGAGCATTCCTAAGGCATCAAAATAGACCGTTATACTCTATTTAGTGTTCTTAGAAGTCTTAACTTGCTAGTTTAGCTTTTGGACAACGTTTCGTTAGGTAAGAAGCCAAGAGACCAAGTTAAGTTTAAGATTGCACGAAACGTGAAAAACTTGTCTATGCATAGAATTGAGCATTTCTAAGGCATCAAAATAGACCGTTATACTCTATTTAGTGTTCTTACAAGTCTTAACTTGCTAGTTTAGCTTTTGGACAACGTTTCAGTTCGGTAAAGAAGCCAACAGACCAAGTTAACTTCAAAATTGCACGAAACAGTGAAAAACTTGTCTATGCATAGAGGTGAGAATTCCTAAGGTATCAAAATAGACCGTTATACTCTATTTAGTGTTATTTGAAGTCTTAACTTGCTAGTTTAGCTTTTGGACAACGTTTCGTTAGGTAAAGAAGCCAATAGACCAAGTTAAGTGCAAAATTGCACAAAACGTGAAAAATTTATCCACGCGTAGAATTCAGCATTCCTAGGGCATCAAAATAGACGTTCTACTATATTTAATGTTCTTAGATGTTTTAACTTGCTTGTTTAGCTTTTGGGCAACATTTCGTTACGTAAAGAAGCCAATAAACCAAGTTAAGTTCAAAATTTAATGAAACGTGAACAACTTGTCCATGCATAGAATTGAGCCTTCCTAAGGCATCCAAATAGACCGTTATACTCTGTTTAGTGTTCTTAGAAGTCTTAACTTGCTAGTTTAGCTTTTGCACAACGTTACGTTAGGTAAAGAATCCAGTAGATCAAGTTAAGTTCAAAATGGCACGAAACGTGAAAAACTTGTCCATGCGTAGAATTGAGCATTCCTAAGGCATCAAAATAGACCGTTATAATCTATTTAGTGTTCTTAGAAGTCTTAACTTGCTAGTTTAGCCTTTGGACAACGTTTCATTCGGTAAAGAAGCCAATACACCAAGTTAAGTTCAATATTGCACGAAACGTGAAAAACTTGTCTACGCATAGAATTGAGCATTTCTAAGGCATTCAAAATAGTACCGTTATACTCTATTTAGTGTTCTTAGAAGTCTTAACTTGCTAGTTTAGCTTTTGGACAACGCTTACGTTAGGTAAAGAAGCCAATAGACCAAGTTAAGTTCAAAATGGCACGAAACGTGAAAAACTTGTCCATGCGTAGAATTGAGCATTCCTAAGGCATCAAAATAGACCGTTATA
The DNA here is from genome assembly GCF_013401445.1 of Tripterygium wilfordii. Taxonomy (NCBI): domain Eukaryota; kingdom Viridiplantae; phylum Streptophyta; class Magnoliopsida; order Celastrales; family Celastraceae; genus Tripterygium; species Tripterygium wilfordii. The sequence continues at coordinate 80,169 of NW_024056377.1, forward strand.
CTCTATTTAGTGTTCTTAGAAGTCTTAACTTGCTAGTTTAGCTTTTGGACAACGTTTCGTTCGGTAAAGAAGCCAATAGACCAAGTTAAGTTCAAGATTGCACGAAACGTGAAGAACTTGTCTACGCATAGAATTGAGCATTTCTAAGGCATTCAAAATAGTACCGTTACTACTCTATTTAGTGTTCTTAGAAGTCTTAACTTGCTAGTTTAGCTTTTGGACAACGTTACGTTAGGTAAAGAAGCAAATAGACCAAGTTAAGTTCAAAATGGCACGAAACGTGAAAAACTTTTCCATGCGTAGAATTGAGCATTCCTAAGGCATCAAAATAGACCGTTATACTCTATTCAGTGTTCTTAGAAGTCTTAACTTGCTAGTTTAGCTTTTGGACAACGTTTCGTTCGGTAAAGAAGCCAACAGACCAAGTTAAGTTCAAGATTGCACGAAACGTGAAAAACTTGTCCATGCATAGAATTGAGCATTCCTAAGGCATCAAAATAGACCGTTATACTCTATTCAGTGTTCTTAGAAGTCTTAACTTGCTAGTTTAGCTTTTGGACAACGTTTCGTTCGGTAAAGAAGCCAACATACCAAGTTAAGTTCAAAATTGCACGAAACGTGAAAAACTTGTCTATGCATAGAGTTGAGCATTCCTAAGGCATCAAAATAGACCGTTATACTCTATTTAGTGTTCTTACAAGTCTTAACTTGCTAGTTTAGCTTTTGGACAACGTTTCGTTCGGTAAAAAAGCCAATAGACCAAGTTAAGTTCAAGATTGCACGAAACGTGAAAAACTTGTCCATGCATAGAATTGAGCATTCCTAAGGCATCAAAATAGACCGTTATACTCTATTTAGTGTTCTTAGAAGTCTTAACTTGCCAGTTTAGCTTTTGGACAACGTTTCGTTAGGTAAAGAAGCCAATAGACCAAGTTAAGTTCAAGATTGCACGAAACGTGAAAAACTTGTCCATGCATAGAATTGAGCATTCCTAAGGCATCAAAATAGACCGTTATACTCTATTTAGTGTTCTTAGAAGTCTTAACTTGCTAGTTTAGCTTTTGGACAACGTTTCGTTAGGTAAGAAGCCAAGAGACCAAGTTAAGTTCAAGATTGCACGAAACGTGAAAAACTTGTCTATGCATAGAATTGAGCATTTCTAAGGCATCAAAATAGACCGTTATACTCTATTTAGTGTTCTTAGAAGTCTTAACTTGCTAGTTTAGCTTTTGGACAACGTTTCAGTTCGGTAAAGAAGCCAACAGACCAAGTTAACTTCAAAATTGCACGAAACATGAAAAACTTGTCTATGCATAGAGGTGAGAATTCCTAAGGTATCAAAATAGACCGTTATACTCTATTTAGTGTTATTTGAAGTCTTAACTTGCTAGTTTAGCTTTTGGACAACGTTTCGTTAGGTAAAGAAGCCAATAGACCAAGTTAAGTGCAAAATTGCACAAAACGTGAAAAATTTATCCACGCGTAGAATTCAGCATTCCTAGGGCATCAAAATAGACGTTCTACTCTATTTAATGTTCTTAGATGTCTTAACTTGCTTGTTTAGCTTTTGGGCAACATTTCGTTAGGTAAAGAAGCCAATAGACCAAGTTAAGTTCAAAATTGCATGAAACGTGAACAACTTGTCCATGCATAGAATTGAGCCTTCCTAAGGCATCAAAATAGACCGTTATACTCTGTTTAGTGTTCTTAGAAGTCTTAACTTGCTAGTTTAGCTTTTGGACAACGTTACGTTAGGTAAAGAAGCCAATAGATCAAGTTAAGTTCAAAATGGCACGAAACGTGAAAAACTTGTCCATGCGTAGAATTGAGCATTCCTAAGGCATCAAAATAGACCGTTATAATCTATTTAGTGTTCTTAGAAGTCTTAACTTGCTAGTTTAGCTTTTGGACAACGTTTCGTTCGGTAAAGAAGCCAATAGACCAAGTTAAGTTCAAGATTGCACGAAACGTGAAGAACTTGTCTACGCATAGAATTGAGCATTTCTAAGGTTTCAAAATAGACCGTTATACTCTATTTAGTGTTCTTAGAAGTCTTAACTTGCTAGTTTAGCTTTTGGACAACGCTACGTTAGGTAAAGAAGCAAATAGACCAAGTTAAGTTCAAAATGGCACGAAACGTGAAAAACTTTTCCATGCGTAGAATTGAGCATTCCTAAGGCATCAAAATAGACCGTTATAATCTATTTAGTGTTCTTAGAAGTCTTAACTTGCTAGTTTAGCTTTTGGACAACGTTTCGTTCGGTAAAGAAGCCAACAGACCAAGTTAAGTTCAAAATTGCACGAAACGTGAAAAACTTGTCTATGCATAGAGTTGAGCATTCCTAAGGCATCAAAAAAGACGGTTATACTCTATTTAGTGTTCTTAGAAGTCTTCACTTGCTAGTTTAGCTTTTGGACAACGTTTCGTTCGGTAAAAAAGCCAATAGACCAAGTTAAGTTCAAGATTGCACGAAACGTGAAAAACTTGTCCAAGCATAGAATTGAGCATTCCTAAGGCATCAAAATAGACCGTTATACTCTATTTAGTGTTCTTAGAAGTCTTAACTTGCCAGTTTAGCTTTTGGACAACGTTTCGTTAGGTAAAGAAGCCAATAGACCAAGTTAAGTTCAAGATTGCACGAAACGTGAAAAACTTGTCCATGCATAGAATTGAGCATTCCTAAGGCATCAAAATAGACCGTTATACTCTATTTAGTGTTCTTAGAAGTCTTAACTTGCTAGTTTAGCTTTTGGACAACGTTTCGTTAGGTAAAGCCAAGAGACCAAGTTAAGTTTAAGATTGCACGAAACGTGAAAAACTTGTCTATGCATAGAATTGAGCACTTCTAAGGCATCAAAATAGACCTTTATACTCTATTTAGTGTTCTTACAAGTCTTAACTTGCTAGTTTAGCTTTTGGACAACGTTTCGTTCGGTAAAGAAGCCAACAGACCAAGTTAACTTCAAAATTGCACGAAACGTGAAAAACTTGTCTATGCATAGAGGTGAGAATTCCTAAGGTATCAAAATAGACCGTTATACTCTATTTAGTGTTCTTTGAAGTCTTAACTTGCTAGTTTAGCTTTTGGACAACGTTTCGTTAGGTAAAGAAGCCAATAGACCAAGTTAAGTGCAAAATTGCACAAAACGTGAAAAATTTATCCACGCGTAGAATTCAGCATTCCTAGGGCATCAAAATAGACGTTCTACTCTATTTAATGTTCTTAGATGTCTTAACTTCCTTGTTTAGCTTTTGTGCAACATTTCGTTAGGTAAAGAAGCCAATAGACCAAGTTAAGTTCAAAATTGCATGAAACGTGAACAACTTGTCCATGCATAGAATTGAGCCTTCCTAAGGCATCAAAATAGACCGTTATACTCTGTTTAGTGTTCTTAGAAGTCTTAACTTGCTAGTTTAGCTTTTGGACAACGTTACGTTAGGTAAAGAAGCCAATAGATCAAGTTAAGTTCAAAATGGCACGAAACGTGAAAAACTTGTCCATGCGTAGAATTGAGCATTCCTAAGGCATCAAAATAGACCGTTATAATCTATTTAGTGTTCTTAGAAGTCTTAACTTGCTAGTTTAGCTTTTGGACAACGTTTCGTTCGGTAAAGAAGCCAATAGACCAAGTTAAGTTCAAGATTGCACGAAACGTGAAGAACTTGTCTACGCATAGAATTGAGCATTTCTAAGGTTTCAAAATAGACCGTTATACTCTATTTAGTGTTCTTAGAAGTCTTAACTTGCTAGTTTAGCTTTTGGACAACGCTACGTTAGGTAAAGAAGCAAATAGACCAAGTTAAGTTCAAAATGGCACGAAACGTGAAAAACTTTTCCATGCGTAGAATTGAGCATTCCTAAGGCATCAAAATAGACCGTTATAATCTATTTAGTGTTCTTAGAAGTCTTAACTTGCTAGTTTAGCTTTTGGACAACGTTTCGTTCGGTAAAGAAGCCAGTAGACCAAGTTAAGTTCAAGATTGCACGAAACGTGAAAAACTTGTCCATGCATAGAATTGAGCATTCCTAAGGCATCAAAATAGACCGTTATACTCTATTTAGTGTTCTTAGAAGTCTTAACTTGCTAGTTTAGCTTTTGGACAACGTTTCGTTAGGTAAAGAAGCCAAGAGACCAAGTTAAGTTCAAGATTGCACGAAACGTGAAAAACTTGTCCATGCATAGAATTGAGCATTCCTAAGGCATCAAAATAGACCGTTATACTCTATTTAGTGTTCTTAGAAGTCTTAACTTGCCAGTTTAGCTTTTGGACAACGTTTCGTTAGGTAAAGAAGCCAATAGACCAAGTTAAGTTCAAGATTGCACGAAACGTGAAAAACTTGTCCATGCATAGAATTGAGCATTCCTAAGGCATCAAAATAGACCGTTATACTCTATTTAGTGTTCTTAGAAGTCTTAACTTGCTAGTTTAGCTTTTGGACAACGTTTCGTTAGGTAAAGCCAAGAGACCAAGTTAAGTTTAAGATTGCACGAAACGTGAAAAACTTGTCTATGCATAGAATTGAGCACTTCTAAGGCATCAAAATAGACCTTTATACTCTATTTAGTGTTCTTACAAGTCTTAACTTGCTAGTTTAGCTTTTGGACAACGTTTCGTTCGGTAAAGAAGCCAACAGACCAAGTTAACTTCAAAATTGCACGAAACGTGAAAAACTTGTCTATGCATAGAGGTGAGAATTCCTAAGGTATCAAAATAGACCGTTATACTCTATTTAGTGTTCTTTGAAGTCTTAACTTGCTAGTTTAGCTTTTGGACAACGTTTCGTTAGGTAAAGAAGCCAATAGACCAAGTTAAGTGCAAAATTGCACAAAACGTGAAAAATTTATCCACGCGTAGAATTCAGCATTCCTAGGGCATCAAAATAGACGTTCTACTCTATTTAATGTTCTTAGATGTCTTAACTTGCTTGTTTAGCTTTTGTGCAACATTTCGTTAGGTAAAGAAGCCAATAGACCAAGTTAAGTTCAAAATTGCATGAAACGTGAACAACTTGTCCATGCATAGAATTGAGCCTTCCTAAGGCATCAAAATAGACCGTTATACTCTGTTTAGTGTTCTTAGAAGTCTTAACTTGCTAGTTTAGCTTTTGGACAACGTTACGTTAGGTAAAGAAGCCAATAGATCAAGTTAAGTTCAAAATGGCACGAAACGTGAAAAACTTGTCCATGCGTAGAATTGAGCATTCCTAAGGCATCAAAATAGACCGTTATAATCTATTTAGTGTTCTTAGAAGTCTTAACTTGCTAGTTTAGCTTTTGGACAACGTTTCGTTCGGTAAAGAAGCCAATAGACCAAGTTAAGTTCAAGATTGCACGAAACGTGAAGAACTTGTCTACGCATAGAATTGAGCATTTCTAAGGTTTCAAAATAGACCGTTATACTCTATTTAGTGTTCTTAGAAGTCTTAACTTGCTAGTTTAGCTTTTGGACAACGCTACGTTAGGTAAAGAAGCAAATAGACCAAGTTAAGTTCAAAATGGCACGAAACGTGAAAAACTTTTCCATGCGTAGAATTGAGCATTCCTAAGGCATCAAAATAGACCGTTATAATCTATTTAGTGTTCTTAGAAGTCTTAACTTGCTAGTTTAGCTTTTGGACAACGTTTCGTTCGGTAAAGAAGCCAACAGACCAAGTTAAGTTCAAAATTGCACGAAACGTGAAAAACTTGTCTATGCATAGAGTTGAGCATTCCTAAGGCATCAAAAAAGACGGTTATACTCTATTTAGTGTTCTTAGAAGTCTTCACTTGCTAGTTTAGCTTTTGGACAACGTTTCGTTCGGTAAAAAAGCCAATAGACCAAGTTAAGTTCAAGATTGCACGAAACGTGAAAAACTTGTCCAAGCATAGAATTGAGCATTCCTAAGGCATCAAAATAGACCGTTATACTCTATTTAGTGTTCTTAGAAGTCTTAACTTGCCAGTTTAGCTTTTGGACAACGTTTCGTTAGGTAAAGAAGCCAATAGACCAAGTTAAGTTCAAGATTGCACGAAACGTGAAAAACTTGTCCATGCATAGAATTGAGCATTCCTAAGGCATCAAAATAGACCGTTATACTCTATTTAGTGTTCTTAGAAGTCTTAACTTGCTAGTTTAGCTTTTGGACAACGTTTCGTTAGGTAAAGCCAAGAGACCAAGTTAAGTTTAAGATTGCACGAAACGTGAAAAACTTGTCTATGCATAGAATTGAGCATTTCTAAGGCATCAAAATAGACCTTTATACTCTATTTAGTGTTCTTACAAGTCTTAACTTGCTAGTTTAGCTTTTGGACAACGTTTCATTCGGTAAAGAAGCCAACAGACCAAGTTAACTTCAAAATTGCACGAAACGTGAAAAACTTGTCTATGCATAGAGGTGAGAATTCCTAAGGTATCAAAATAGACCGTTATACTCTATTTAGTGTTCTTTGAAGTCTTAACTTGCTAGTTTAGCTTTTGGACAACGTTTCGTTAGGTAAAGAAGCCAATAGACCAAGTTAAGTGCAAAATTGCACAAAACGTGAAAAATTTATCCACGCGTAGAATTCAGCATTCCTAGGGCATCAAAATAGACGTTCTACTCTATTTAATGTTCTTAGATGTCTTAACTTGCTTGTTTAGCTTTTGGGCAACATTTCGTTAGGTAAAGAAGCCAATAGACCAAGTTAAGTTCAGAATTGCATGAAACGTGAACAACTTGTCCATGCATAGAATTGAGCCTTCCTAAGGCATCAAAATAAACCGTTATACTCTGTTTAGTGTTCTTAGAAGTCTTAACTTGCTAGTTTAGCTTTTGGACAACGTTACGTTAGGTAAAGAAGCCAATAGATCAAGTTAAGTTCAAAATGGCACGAAACGTGAAAAACTTGTCCATGCGTAGAATTGAGCATTCCTAAGGCATCAAAATAGACCGTTATAATCTATTTAGTGTTCTTAGAAGTCTTAACTTGCTAGTTTAGCTTTTGGACAACGTTTCGTTCGGTAAAGAAGCCAACAGACCAAGTTAACTTCAAAATTGCACGAAACGTGAAAAACTTGTCTATGCATAGAGGTGAGAATTCCTAAGGTATCAAAATAGACCGTTATACTCTATTTAGTGTTCTTTGAAGTCTTAACTTGCTAGTTTAGCTTTTGGACAACGTTTCGTTAGGTAAAGAAGCCAATAGACCAAGTTAAGTGCAAAATTGCACAAAACGTGAAAAATTTATCCACGCGTAGAATTCAGCATTCCTAGGGCATCAAAATAGACGTTCTACTCTATTTAATGTTCTTAGATGTCTTAACTTGCTTGTTTAGCTTTTGGGCAACATTTCGTTAGGTAAAGAAGCCAATAGACCAAGTTAAGTTCAAAATTGCATGAAACGTGAACAACTTGTCCATGCATAGAATTGAGCCTTCCTAAGGCATCAAAATAAACCGTTATACTCTGTTTAGTGTTCTTAGAAGTCTTAACTTGCTAGTTTAGCTTTTGGACAACGTTACGTTAGGTAAAGAAGCCAATAGATCAAGTTAAGTTCAAAATGGCACGAAACGTGAAAAACTTGTCCATGCGTAGAATTGAGCATTCCTAAGGCATCAAAATAGACCATTATAATCTATTTAGTGTTCTTAGAAGTCTTAACTTGCTAGTTTAGCTTTTGGACAACGTTTCGTTCGGTAAAGAAGCCAATAGACCAAGTTAAGTTCAAGATTGCACGAAACGTGAAGAACTTGTCTACGCATAGAATTGAGCATTTCTAAGGTTTCAAAATAGACCGTTATACTCTATTTAGTGTTCTTAGAAGTCTTAACTTGCTAGTTTAGCTTTTGGACAACGCTACGTTAGGTAAAGAAGCAAATAGACCAAGTTAAGTTCAAAATGGCACGAAACGTGAAAAACTTTTCCATGCATAGAATTGAGCATTCCTAAGGCATCAAAATAGACCGTTATAATCTATTTAGTGTTCTTAGAAGTCTTAACTTGCTAGTTTAGCTTTTGGACAACGTTTCGTTCGGTAAAGAAGCCAACAGACCAAGTTAAGTTCAAAATTGCACGAAACGTGAAAAACTTGTCTATGCATAGAGTTGAGCATTCCTAAGGCATCAAAATAGACGGTTATACTCTATTTAGTGTTCTTAGAAGTCTTCACTTGCTAGTTTAGCTTTTGGACAACGTTTCGTTCGGTAAAGAAGCCAACAGACCAAGTTAAGTTCAAGATTGCACGAAACGTGAAAAACTTGTCCATGCATAGAATTGAGCATTCCTAAGGCATCAAAATAGACCGTTATACTCTATTCAGTGTTCTTAGAAGTCTTAACCTGCTAGTTTAGCTTTTGGACAACGTTTCGTTCGGTAAAGAAGCCAACATACCAAGTTAAGTTCAAAATTGCACGAAACGTGAAAAACTTGTCTATGCATAGAGTTGAGCATTCCTCAGGCATCAAAATAGACCGTTATACTCTATTTAGTGTTCTTACAAGTCTTAACTTGCTAGTTTAGCTTTTGGACAACGTTTCGTTCGGTAAAAAAGCCAATAGACCAAGTTAAGTTCAAGATTGCACGAAACGTGAAAAACTTGTCCATGCATAGAATTGAGCATTCCTAAGGCATCAAAATAGACCGTTATACTCTATTTAGTGTTCTTAGAAGTCTTAACTTGCCAGTTTAGCTTTTGGACAACGTTTCGTTAGGTAAAGAAGCCAATAGAGCAAGTTAAGTTCAAGATTGCACGAAACGTGAAAAACTTGTCCATGCATAGAATTGAGCATTCCTAAGGCATCAAAATAGACCGTTATACTCTATTTAGTGTTCTTAGAAGTCTTAACTTGCTAGTTTAGCTTTTGGACAACGTTTCGTTAGGTAAAGCCAAGAGACCAAGTTAAGTTTAAGATTGCACGAAACGTGAAAAACTTGTCTATGCATAGAATTGAGCATTTCTAAGGCATCAAAATAGACCTTTATACTCTATTTAGTGTTCTTACAAGTCTTAACTTGCTAGTTTAGCTTTTGGACAACGTTTCATTCGGTAAAGAAGCCAACAGACCAAGTTAACTTCAAAATTACACGAAACGTGAAAAACTTGTCTATGCATAGAGGTGAGAATTCCTAAGGTATCAAAATAGACCGTTATACTCTATTTAGTGTTCTTTGAAGTCTTAACTTGCTAGTTTAGCTTTTGGACATCGTTTCGTTAGGTAAAGAAGCCAATAGACCAAGTTAAGTGCAAAATTGCACAAAACGTGAAAAATTTATCCACGCGTAGAATTCAGCATTCCTAGGGCATCAAAATAGACGTTCTACTCTATTTAATGTTCTTAGATGTCTTAACTTGCTTGTTTAGCTTTTGGGCAACATTTCGTTAGGTAAAGAAGCCAATAGACCAAGTTAAGTTCAAAATTGCATGAAACGTGAACAACTTGTCCATGCATAGAATTGAGCCTTCCTAAGGCATCAAAATAGACCGTTATACTCTGTTTAGTGTTCTTAGAAGTCTTAATTTGCTAGTTTAGCTTTTGGACAACGTTACGTTAGGTAAAGAAGCCAATAGATCAAGTTAAGTTCAAAATGGCACGAAACGTGAAAAACTTGTCCATGCGTAGAATTGAGCATTCCTAAGGCATCAAAATAGACCGTTATAATCTATTTAGTGTTCTTAGAAGTCTTAACTTGCTAGTTTAGCTTTTGGACAACGTTTCGTTTGGTAAAGAAGCCAATAGACCAAGTTAAGTTCAAGATTGCACGAAACGTGAAGAACTTGTCTACGCATAGAATTGAGCATTTCTAAGGTTTCAAAATAGACCGTTATACTCTATTTAGTGTTCTTAGAAGTCTTAACTTGCTAGTTTAGCTTTTGGACAACGCTACGTTAGGTAAAGAAGCAAATAGACCAAGTTAAGTTCAAAATGGCACGAAACGTGAAAAACTTTTCCATGCGTAGAATTGAGCATTCCTAAGGCATCAAAATAGACCGTTATAATCTATTTAGTGTTCTTAGAAGTCTTAACTTGCTAGTTTAGCTTTTGGACAACGTTTCGTTCGGTAAAGAAGCCAACAGACCAAGTTAAGTTCAAAATTGCACGAAACGTGAAAAACTTGTCTATGCATAGAGTTGAGCATTCCTAAGGCATCAAAATAGACGGTTATACTCTATTTAGTGTTCTTAGAAGTCTTCACTTGCTAGTTTAGCTTTTGGACAACATTTCGTTCGGTAAAGAAGCCAACAGAACAAGTTAAGTTCAAGATTGCACGAAACGTGAAAAACTTGTCCATGCATAGAATTGAGCATTCCTAAGGCATCAAAATAGACCGTTATACTCTATTTAGTGTTCTTAGAAGTCTTAACTTGCTAGTTTAGCTTTTGGACAACGTTTCGTTCGGTAAAGAAGCCAACATACCAAGTTAAGTTCAAAATTGCACGAAACGTGAAAAACTTGTCGATGCATAGAGTTGAGCATTCCTAAGGCATCAAAATAGACCGTTATACTCTATTTAGTGTTCTTACAAGTCTTAACTTGCTAGTTTAGCTTTTGGACAACGTTTCGTTCGGTAAAAAAGCCAATAGACCAAGTTAAGTTCAAGATTGCACGAAACGTGAAAAACTTATCCATGCATAGAATTGAGCATTCCTAAGGCATCAAAATAGACCGTTATACTCTATTTAGTGTTCTTAGAAGTCTTAACTTGCCAGTTTAGCTTTTGGACAACGTTTCGTTAGGTAAAGAAGCCAATAAACCAAGTTAAGTGCAAAATTGCACAAAACGTGAAAAATTTATCCACGCGTAGAATTCAGCATTTCTAAGGCATCAAAATAGACCGTTATACTCTGTTTAGTGTTCTTAGAAGTCTTAACTTGCTAGTTTAGCTTTTGGACAACGTTACGTTAGGTAAAGAAGCCAGTAGATCAAGTTAAGTTCAAAATGGCACGAAACGTGAAAAACTTGTCCATGCGTAGAATTGAGCATTCCTAAGGCATCAAAATAGACCGTTATAATCTATTTAGTGTTCTTAGAAGTCTTAACTTGCTAGTTTAGCTTTTGGACAACGTTTCGTTCGGTAAAGAAGCCAATAGACCAAGTTAAGTTCAAGATTGCACGAAACGTGAAGAACTTGTCTACGCATAGAATTGAGCATTTCTAAGGTTTGAAAATAGGCCGTTATAATCTATTTAGTGTTCTTAGAAGTCTTAACTTGCTAGTTTAGCTTTTGGACAACGCTACGTTAGGTAAAGAAGCAAATAGACCAAGTTAAGTTCAAAATGGCACGAAACGTGAAAAACTTATCCATGCGTAGAATTGAGCATTCCTAAGGCATCAAAATAGACCGTTATAATCTATTTAGTGTTCTTAGAAGTCTTAACTTGCTAGTTTAGCTTTTGGACATCGTTTCGTTCGGTAAAGAAGCGAACAGACCAAGTTAAGTTCAAAATTGCACGAAACGTGAAAAACTTGTCTATGCATAGAGTTGAGCATTCCTAAGGCATCAAAATAGACGGTTATACTCTATTTAGTGTTCTTAGAAGTCTTAACTTGATAGTTTAGCTTTTGGACAACGTTTCATTCGGTAAAGAAGCCAATAGACCAAGTTAAGTTCAAGATTGCACGAAACGTGAAAAACTTGTCCATGCATAGAATTGAGCATTCCTAAGGCATCAAAATAGACCGTTATACTCTATTTAGTGTTCTTAGAAGTCCTAACTTGCTAGTTTAGCTTTCGGACAACGTTTCGTTAGGTAAAGAAGCCAAGAGACCAAGTTAAGTTTAAGATTGCACGAAACGTGAAAAACTTGTCTATGCATAGAATTGAGCATTTCTAAGGCATCAAAATAGACCTTTATACTCTATTTAGTGTTCTTACAAGTCTTAACTTGCTAGTTTAGCTTTTGGACAACGTTTCGTTCGGTAAAGAAGCCAACAGACCAAGTTAACTTCAAAATTGCACGAAACGTGAAAAACTTTGTCTATGCATAGAGGTGAGAATTCCTGAGGCATCAAAATAGACCGTTATACTCTATTTAGTGTTCTTAGAAGTCTTAACTTGCTAGTTTAGCTTTTGGACAACGTTTCATTCGGTAAAGAAGCCAATAGACCAAGTTAAGTTCAAGATTGCACGAAACGTGAAAAACTTGTCCATGCATAGAATTGAGCATTCCTAAGGCATCAAAATAGACCGTTATACTCTATTTAGTGTTCTTAGAAGTCTTAACTTGCTAGTTTAGCTTTTGGACAACGTTTCGTTAGGTAAAGAAGCCAAGAGACCAAGTTAAGTTTAAGATTGCACGAAACGTGAAAAACTTGTCTATGCATAGAATTGAGCATTTCTAAGGCATCAAAATAGAGCTTTATACTCTATTTAGTGTTCTTACAAGTCTTAACTTGCTAGTTTAGCTTTTGGACAACGTTTCGTTCGGTAAAGAAGCCAACAGACCAAGTTAACTTCAAAATTGCACGAAACGTGAAAACCTTTGTCTATGCATAGAGGTGAGAATTCCTGAGGCATCAAAATAGACCGTTATACTCTATTTAGTGTTCTTAGAAGTCTTAACTTGCTAGTTTAGCTTTTGGACAACGTTTCGTTAGGTAAAGAAGCCAATAGAACAAGTTAAGTGCAAAATTGCACAAAACGTGAAAAATTTATCCACGCGTAGAATTCAGCATTCCTAGGGCATCAAAATAGACGTTCTACTCTATTTAATGTTCTTAGATGTCTTAACTTGCTTGTTTAGCTTTTGGGCAACATTTCGTTAGGTAAAGAAGCCAATAGACCAAGTTAAGTTCAAAATTGCATAAAACGTGAACAACTTGTCCATGCATAGAATTGAGCCTTCCAAAGGCATCAAAATAGACCGTTATACTCTGTTTAGTGTTCTTAGAAGTCTTAACTTGCTAGTTTAGCTTTTGGACAACGTTACGTAAGGTAAAGAAGCCAATAGATCATGTTAAGTTCAAAATGGCACGAAACGTGAAAAACTTGTCCATGCGTAGAATTGAACATTCCTAAGGCAACAATATAGACCGCTATAATCTATTTAGTGTTCTTAGAAGTCTTAACTTGCTAGTTTAGCTTTTGGACAACGTTTCGTTCGATAAAGAAGCCAATAGACCAAGTTAAGTTCAAGATTGCACGAAACGTGAAGAACTTGTCTACGCATAGAATTGAGCATTGCTAAGGTTTCAAAATAGACCGTTATACTCTATTTAGTGTTCTTAGAAGTCTTAACTTGCTAGTTTAGCTTTTGGACAACGCTACGTTAGGTAAAGAAGCAAATAGACCAAGTTAAGTTCAAAATGGCACGAAACGTGAAAAACTTTTCCATGCGTAGAATTGAGCATTCCTAAGGCATCAAAATAGACCGTTATAATCTATTTAGTGTTCTTAGAAGTCTTAACTTGCTAGTTTAGCTTTTGGACAACGTTTCGTTCGGTAAAGAAGCCAACAGACCAAGTTAAGTTCAAAATTGCACGAAACGTGAAAAACTTGTCTATGCATAGAGTTGAGCATTCCTAAGGCATCAAAATAGACGGTTATACTCTATTTAGTGTTCTTAGAAGTCTTAACTTGCTAGTTTAGCTTTTGGACAACGTTTCGTTCGTTAAAGAAGCCAACAGACCAAGTTAACTTCAAAATTGCACGAAACGTGAAAAACTTGTCTATGCATAGAGGTGAGAATTCCTAAGGCATCAAAATAGACCGTTATACTCTATTTAGTGTTCTTAGAAGTCTTAACTTGCTAGTTTAGCTTTTGGACAACGTTTCGTTAGGTAAAGAAGCCAATAGACCAAGTTAAGTCCAAAATTGCACAAAACGTGAAAAATTTATCCACGCGTAGAATTCAGCATTCCTAGGGCATCAAAATAGACGTTCTACTCTATTTAATGTTCTTAGATGTCTTAACTTGCTTGTTTAGCTTTTGGGCAACATTTCGTTAGGTAAAGAAGCCAATAGACCAAGTTAAGTTCAACATTGCATGAAACGTGAACAACTTGTCCATGCATAGAATTGAGCCTTCCTAAGGCATCAAAATAGACCGTTATACTCTGTTTAGTGTTCTTAGAAGTCTTAACTTGCTAGTTTAGCTTTTGGACAACGTTACGTTAGGTAAAGAAGCCAATAGATCAAGTTAAGTTCAAAATGGCACGAAACGTGAAAAACTTGTCCATGCGTATAATTGAGCATTCCTAAGGCATCAAAATAGACCGTTATAATCTATTTAGTGTTCTTAGAAGTCTTAACTTGCTAGTTTAGCTTTTGGACAACGTTTCGTTCGGTAAAGAAGCCAACAGACCAAGTTAAGTTCAAAATTGCACGAAACGTGAAAAATTTGTCTATGCATAGAGCTGAGCATTCCTATGGCATCAAAATAGACCGTTATACTCTATTTAGCGTTCTTAGAAGTCTTAACTTGCTAGTTTAGCTTTTGGACAACGTTTCGTTCGGTAAAGAAGCCAACAGACCAAGTTAAGTTCAAAATTGCACGAAACGTGAAAAATTTGTCTATGCATAGAGCTGAGCATTCCTATGGCATCAAAATAGACCGTTATACTCTATTTAGTGTTCTTAGAAGTCTTAACTTGCTAGTTTAGCTTTTGGACAACGTTTCGTTCGGTAAAGAAGCCAACAGACCAAGTTAACTTCAAAACTGCACGAAACGTGAAAAACTTGTCTATGCATAGAGGGGAGAATTCCTAAGGCATCAAAATAGACCGTTATACTCTATTTAGTGTTCTTTGAAGTCTTAACTTGCTAGTTTAGCTTTTGGACAACGTTTCGTTTGGTAAAGAAGCCAGTAGACCAAGTTAAGTGCAAAATTGCACAAAACGTGAAAAATTTATCCACGCGTAGAATTAGGGCTGTTATTGGTATGGTAAATTATCCATTGGTATACCATTACCGATCAATTGGTTACCGAAAATAACAGAAGATTGGTATACCGTTACCAATTGTTCGGTACGGTAAATTTACCGATGATTTCGGTAACGGTAACGGTAAGCAAAGTTCAAAACCGGTAAATTTCCCGATTACCGACATATATATTAAATATATATTAATATTATTTTTAGTTTTAGTTTTATTTAATTATGACCATTAGATTGATCTAATTTAATCTAGACCATTTATTATTTTTAGGGTTATCATTTATATATCACTCGTAGCAATTTCATTAACTTTAAAGCAGCGTTTGCTACATAACAAAATGCTTTGTTGGTATTGATTACATGCTTTTCTTCTCCATTTCCATTATGGTCTTTTATCTTTATTTATCTTGTTTCTTCTAGCTTTCATGCTATGGAGTTTAAAACACTTCGGATACTAAAAATATTAGAAATTAATGAAATGAAAGATTTTCCGTTATAGATTGTTGGAATAATGTTATGTGAATTCTCCTTTCTTTTTTTCTCCGATTGATAGGTATTTTCTCTTATTCACATGTAGCACAATGATCCTTCTCATTAATCTATTACTTTTATTATTGGTATTGTAGGCAAGATGAAAGTGTTGTACTTTCATACAATGACTATTAAACACAATACTACTTGATGTATTTTTTTTTTCTTTCTCTTTTTTAAATAAGTTTAAGAATTGGTAAATTTACCAATTACCGACTTACCATTACCGATCGATCGGTATACCGACCATCGGTATACCGACTCTTCCGGTAACGGTAACGGTAACATTTTTTGAGTTACCGAAAGAATTGGTATGGTAACGGTATTCCGTGTTTGGTAACGGTAACCGTACCAATAACAGCCCTACGTAGAATTCAGCATTTCTAGGGCATCAAAATAGACGTTCTACTCTATTTAATGTTCTTAGATGTCTTAACTTTCTTGTTTAGCTTTTGGGCAACATTTCGTTAGGTAAAGAAGCCAATAGACCAAGTTAAGTTCAAAATTGCATGAAACGTGAACAACTTGTCCATGCATAGAATTGAGCATTCCTAAGGCATCAAAATAGACCGTTATAATCTATTTAGTGTTCTTAGAAGTCTTAACTTGCTAGTTTAGCTTTTGGACAACGTTTCGTTCGGTAAAGAAGCCAATAGACCAAGTTAAGTTCAAGATTGCACGAAACGTGAAGAACTTGTCTACGCATAGAATTGAGCATTTCTAAGGTTTCAAAATAGACCGTTATACTCTATTTAGTGTTCTTAGAAGTCTTAGCTTGCTAGTTTAGCTTTTGGACAAGGCTACGTTAGGTAAAGAAGCAAATAGACCAAGTTAAGTTCAAAATGGCACGAAACGTGAAAAACTTTTCCATGCGTAGAATTGAGCATTCCTAAGGCATCAAAATAGACCGTTATAATCTATTTAGTGTTCTTAGAAGTCTTAACTTGCTAGTTTAGCTTTTGGACAACGTTTCGTTCGGTAAAGAAGCCAACAGACCAAGTTAACTTCAAAATTGCACGAAACGTGAAAAACTTGTCTATGCATAAAGGTGAGAATTCCTAAGGCATCAAAATAGACCGTTATACTCTATTTAGTGTTCTTAGAAGTCTTAACTTGCTAGTTTAGCTTTTGAACAACGTTTCGTTCGGTAAAGAAGCCAACAGACCAAGTTAAGTTCAAAATTGCACGAAACGTGAAAAACTTGTCTATGCATAGAGTTGAGCATTCCTAAGGCATCAAAATAGACGGTTATACTCTATTTAGTGTTCTTAGATGTCTTAACTTGCTAGTTTAGCTTTTGGACAACGTTTCGTTCGGTAAAGAAGCCAATAGACCAAGTTAAGTTCAAGATTGCACGAAATGTGAAAAACTTGTCCATGCATAGAATTGAGCATTCCTAAGGCATCAAAATAGACCGTTATACTCTATTTAGTGTTCTTAGAAGTCTTAACTTGCTAGTTTAGCTTTTGGACAACGTTTCGTTCGGCAAAGAAGCCAACATACCAAGTTAAGTTCAAAATTGCACGAAACGTGAAAAACTTGTCTATGCATAGAGTTGAGCATTCCTAAGGCATCAAAATAGACGGTTATACTCTATTTAGTGTTCTTAGAAGTCTTAACTTGATAGTTTAGCTTTTGGACAACGTTTCATTCGGTAAAGAAGCCAATAGACCAAGTTAAGTTCAAGATTGCACGAAACGTGAAAAACTTGTCCATGCATAGAATTGAGCATTCCTAAGGCATCAAAATAGACCGTTATACTCTATTTAGTGTTCTTAGAAGTCTTAACTTGCTAGTTTAGCTTTTGGACAACGTTTCGTTAGGTAAAGAAGCCAAGAGACCAAGTTAAGTTTAAGATTGCACGAAACGTGAAAAACTTGTCTATGCATAGAATTGAGCATTTCTAAGGCATCAAAATAGACCTTTATACTCTATTTAGTGTTCTTAGAAGTCTTAACTTGCTAGTTTAGCTTTTGGACAACGTTTCGTTAGGTAAAGAAGCCAAGAGACCAAGTTAAGTTTAAGATTGCACGAAACGTGAAAAACTTGTCTATGCATAGAATTGAGCATTTCTAAGGCATCAAACGTGAAAAATTTATCCACGCGTAGAATTCAGCATTCCTAGGGCATCAAAATAGACGTTCTACTCTATTTAATGTTCTTAGATGTCTTAACTTGCTTGTTTAGCTTTTGGGCAACATTTCGTTAGGTAAAGAAGCCAATAGACCAAGTTAAGTTCAAAATTGCATGAAACGTGAACAACTTGTCCATGCATAGAATTGAGCCTTCCTAAGGCATCAAAATAGACCGTTATACTCTGTTTAGTGTTCTTAGAAGTCTTAGCTTGCTAGTTTAGCTTTTGGACAACGTTACGTTAGGTAAAGAAGCCAATAGATCAAGTTAAGTTCAAAATGGCACGAAACGTGAAAAACTTGTCCAGGCGTAGAATTGAGCATTCCTAAGGCATCAAAATAGACCGTTATAATCTATTTAGTGTTCTTAGAAGTCTTAACTTGCTAGTTTAGCTTTTGGACAACGTTTCGTTCGGTAAAGAAGCCAATAGACCAAGTTAAGTTCAAGATTGCACGAAACGTGAAGTACTTGTCTACGCATAGAATTGAGCATTTCTAAGGTTTCAAAATAGACCGTTACACTCTATTTAGTGTTCTTAGAAGTCTTAACTTGCTAGTTTAGCTTTTGGACAACGCTACGTTAGGTAAAGAAGCAAATAGACCAAGTTAAGTTCAAAATGGCACGAAACGTGAAAAACTTTACCATGCGTATGATTGAGCATTCCTAAGGCATCAAAATAGACCGTTATAATCTATTTAGTGTTCTTAGAAGTCTTAACTTGCTAGTTTAGCTTTTGGACAACGTTTCGTTCGGTAAAGAAGCCAACAGACCAAGTTAAGTTCAAAATTGCACGAAATGTGAAAAACTTGTCCATGCATAGAATTGAGCATTCCTAAGGCATCAAAATAGACCGTTATACTCTATTTAGTGTTCTTACAAGTCTTAACTTGCTAGTTTTGCTTTTGGACAACGTTTCGTTGGGTAAAGAAGCCAACAGACCAAGTTAACTTCAAAATTGCACGAAACGTGAAAAACTTGTCTATGCCTAGAGGTGAGAATCCCTAAGGCATCAAAATAGACCGTTATAATCTATTTAGTGTTCTTAGAAGTCTTAACTTGCTAGTTTAGCTTTTGCACAACGCTATGTTAGGTAAAGAAGCAAATAGACAAGTTAAGTTCAAAATGGCACGAAACGTGAAAAACTTGTCCATGCGTAGAATTGAGCATTCCTAAGGCATCAAAATAGACCGTTATAATCTATTTAGTGTTCTTAGAAGTCTTAACTTGCTAGTTTAGCTTTTGGACAACGTTTCGTTCGGTAAAGAAGCCAATAGACCAAGTTAAGTTCAAGATTGCACGAAATGTGAAAAACTTGTCCATGCATAGAATTGAGCATTCCTAAGGCATCAAAATAGACCGTTATACTCTATTTAGTGTTCTTAGAAGTCTTAGCTTGCTAGTTTAGCTTTTGGACAAGGCTACGTTAGGTAAAGAAGCAAATAGACCAAGGTAAGTTCAAAATGGCACGAAACGTGAAAAACTTGTCCATGCGTAGAATTGAGCATTCCTAAGGCATCAAAATAGACCGTTATAATCTATTTAGTGTTCTTAGAAGTCTTAACTTGCTAGTTTAGCTTTTGGACAACGTTTCGTTCGGTAAAGAAGCCAATAGACCAAGTTAAGTTCAAGATTGCACGAAACGTGAAGAACCTTTCTACGCATAGAATTGAGCATTTCTAAGGTTTCAAAATAGACCGTTATACTCTATTTAGTGTTCTTAGAAGTCTTAACTTGCTAGTTTAGCTTTTGGACAACGCTACGTTAGGTAAAGAAGCAAATAGACCAAGTTAAGTTCAAAATGGCATGAAACGTGAAAACCTTTTCCATGCGTAGAATTGAGCATTCCTAAGGCATCAAAATAGACCGTTATAATCTATTTAGTGTTCTTAGAAGTCTTAACTTGCTAGTTTAGCCTTTGGACAACGTTTCGTTCGGTAAAGAAGCCAACAGACCAAGTTAAGTTCAAAATTGCACAAAACGTGAAAAACTTGTCTATGCATAGAGTTGAGCATTCCTAAGGCATCAAAACAGACGGTTATACTCTATTTAGTGTTCTTAGAAGTCTTAACTTGCTAGTTTAGCTTTTGGACAACGTTTCGTTCGGTAAAGAAGCCAATAGACCAAGTTAAGTTCAAGATTGCACGAAATGTGAAAAACTTGTCCATGCATAGAATTGAGCATTCCTAAGGCATCAAAATAGACCGTTATACTCTATTTAGTGTCCTTATAAGTCTTAACTTGCTAGTTTAGCTTTTGGACAACGTTTCGTTAGGAAAAGAAGCCAAGAGACTAAGTTAAGTTCAAGATTGCACGAAACGTGAAAAACTTGTCTATGCATAGAATTGAGCATTTCTAAGGCATCAAAATAGACCGTTATACTCTATTTAGTGTTCTTAGAAGTCTTAACTTGCTAGTTTAGCTTTTAGGCAACGTTTCGTTAGGTAAAGAAGCCAATAGACCAAGGTAAGTTCAAAATTGCACGAAACGTGAAAAACTTGTCCATGCATAGAATTGAGTATTCCTAAGGCATCAAAATAGACCGTTATACTCTATTTAGTGTTCTTAGAAGTCTTAACTCGCTAGTTTAGCTTTTGGACAACGTTTCGTTCGGTAAAGAAGCCAACATACCAAGTTAAGTTCAAAATTGCACGAAACATGAAAAACTTGTCTATGCATAGAGTTGAGCATTCCTAAGGCATCAAAATAGACCGTTATACTCTATTTAGTGTTCTTACAAGTCTTAACTTGCTAGTTTAGCTTTTGGACAACGTTTCGTTCGGTAAAGAAGCCAACAAACCAAGTTAAGTTCAAAATTGCACGAAACGTGAAAAACTTGTCTATGCATAGAGTTGAGCATTCCAAAGGCATCAAAATAGACGGTTATACTCTATTTAGTGTTCTTAGAAGTCTTAAATTGCTAGTTTAGCTTTTGGACAACGTTTCGTTCGGTAAAGAAGCCAATAGACCAAGTTAAGTTCAAGATTGCACGAAATGTGAAAAACTTGTCCATGCATAGAATTGAGCATTCCTAAGGCATCAAAATGGACCGTTATACTCTATTTAGTGTTCTTAGAAGTCTTAACTCACTAGTTTAGCTTTTGGACAACGTTTCGTTCGGTAAAGAAGCCAACATACCAAGTTAAGTTCAAAATTGCACGAAACATGAAAAACTTGTCTATGCATAGAGTTGAGCATTCCTAAGGCATCAAAATAGACCGTTATACTCTATTTAGTGTTCTTACAAGTCTTAACTTGCTAGTTTAGCTTTTGGACAACGTTTCGTTCGGTAAAGAAGCCAATAGACCAAGTTAAGTTCAAGATTGCACGAAACGTGAAAAACTTGTCCATGCATAGAATTGAGCATTCCTAAGGCATCAAAATAGACCGTTATACTCTATTTAGTGTTCTTAGAAGTCTTAACTTGCTAGTTTAGCTTTTGGACAACGTTTCGTTAGGTAAAGAAGCCAATAGACCAAGTTAAGTGCAAAATTGCACAAAACGTGAAAAATTTATCCACGCGTAGAATTCAGCATTCCTAGGACATCAAAATAGACGTTCTACTCTATTTAATGTTCTTAGATGTCTTAACTTGCTTGTTTAGCTTTTGGGCAACATTTCGTTAGGTAAAGAAGCCAATAGACCAAGTTAAGTTTAAAATTGCATGAAACGTGAACAACTTGTCCATGCATAGAATTGAGCCTTCCTAAGGCATCAAAATAGACCGTTATACTCTGTTTAGTGTTCTTAGAAGTCTTAGCTTGCTAGTTTAGCTTTTGGACAACGTTACGTTAGGTAAAGAAGCCAATAGATCAAGGTAAGTTCAAAATGGCACGAAACGTGAAAAACTTGTCCATGCGTAGAATTGAGCATTCCTAAGGCATCAAAATAGACCGTTATAATCTATTTAGTGTTCTTAGAAGTCTTAACTTGCTATTTTAGCTTTTGGACAACGTTTCGTTCGGTAAAGAAGCCAATAGACCAAGTTAAGTTCAAGATTGCACGAAACGTGAAGAACCTTTCTACGCATAGAATTGAGCATTTCTAAGGTTTCAAAATAGACCGTTATACTCTATTTAGTGTTGTTAGAAGTCTTAACTTGCTAGTTTAGCTTTTGGACAACGCTACGTTAGGTAAAGAAGCAAATAGACCAAGTTAAGTTCAAAATGGCACGAAACGTGAAAGCCTTTTCCATGCGTAGAATTGAGCATTCCTAAGGCATCAAAATAGACCGTTATAATCTATTTAGTGTTCTTAGAAGTCTTAACTTGCTAGTTTAGCCTTTGGACAACGTTTCGTTCGGTAAAGAAGCCAACAGACCAAGTTAAGTTCAAAATTGCACAAAACGTGAAAAACTTGTCTATGCATAGAGTTGAGCATTCCTAAGGCATCAAAATAGACGGTTATACTCTATTTAGTGTTCTTAGAAGTCTTAACTTGCTAGTTTAGCTTTTGGACAACGTTTCGTTCGGTAAAGAAGCCAATAGACCAAGTTAAGTTCAAGATTGCACGAAATGTGAAAAACTTGTCCATGCATAGAATTGAGCATTCCTAAGGCATCAAAATAGACCGTTATTCTCTATTTAGTGTTCTTAGAAGTCTTAACTTGCTAGTTTAGCTTTTGGACAACGTTTCGTTAGGAAAAGAAGCCAAGAGACCAAGTTAAGTTCAAGATTGCACGAAACGTGAAAAACTTGTCTATGCATAGAATTGAGCATTTCTAAGGCATCAAAATAGACCGTTATACTCTATTTAGTGTTCTTAGAAGTCTTAACTTGCTAGTTTAGCTTTTAGGCAACGTTTCGTTAGGTAAAGAAGCCAATAGACCAAGGTAAGTTCAAGATTGCACGAAATGTGAAAAACTTGTCCATGCATAGAATTGAGTATTCCTAAGGCATCAAAATAGACCGTTATACTCTATTTAGTGTTCTTAGAAGTCTTAACTCGCTAGTTTAGCTTTTGGACAACGTTTCGTTCGGTAAAGAAGCCAACATACCAAGTTAAGTTCAAAATTGCACGAAACATGAAAAACTTGTCTATGCATAGAGTTGAGCATTCCTAAGGCATCAAAATAGACCGTTATACTCTATTTAGTGTTCTTACAAGTCTTAACTTGCTAGTTTAGCTTTTGGACAACGTTTCGTTCGGTAAAGAAGCCAACAAACCAAGTTAAGTTCAAAATTGCACGAAACGTGAAAAACTTGTCTATGCATAGAGTTGAGCATTCCTAAGGCATCAAAATAGACGGTTGTACTCTATTTAGTGTTCTTAGAAGTCTTAACTTGCTAGTTTAGCTTTTGGACAACGTTTCGTTCGGTAAAGAAGCCAATAGACCAAGTTAAGTTCAAGATTGCACGAAATGTGAAAAACTTGTCCATGCATAGAATTGAGCATTCCTAAGGCATCAAAATAGACCGTTATACTCTATTTAGTGTTCTTAGAAGTCTCAACTCGCTAGTTTAGCTTTTGGACAACGTTTCGTTCGGTAAAGAAGCCAACATACCAAGTTAAGTTCAAAATTGCACGAAACATGAAAAACTTGTCTATGCATAGAGTTGAGCATTCCTAAGGCATCAAAATAGACCGTTATACTCTATTTAGTGTTCTTACAAGTCTTAACTTGCTAGTTTAGCTTTTGGACAACGTTTCGTTCGGTAAAGAAGCCAATAGACCAAGTTAAGTTCAAGATTGCACGAAACGTGAAAAACTTGTCCATGCATAGAATTGAGAATTCCTAAGGCATCAAAATAGACCGTTATACTCTATTTAGTGTTCTTAGAATTCTTAACTTGCTAGTTTAGCTTTTGGACAACGTTACGTTAGGTAAAGAAGCCAATAGATCAAGTTAAGTTCAAAATGGCACGAAACGTGAAAAACTTGTCCATGCGTAGAATTGAGCATTCCTAAGGCATCAAAATAGACCGTTATACTCTATTTAGTGTTCTTAGAATTCTTAACTTGCTAGTTTAGCTTTTGGACAACATTTCGTTAGGTAAAGAAGCCAATAGACCAAGTTAAGTTTAAAATTGCATGAAACGTGAACAACTTGTCCATGCATAGAATTGAGCCTTCCTAAGTCATCAAAATAGACCGTTATACTCTGTTTAGTGTTCTTAGAATTCTTAACTTGCTAGTTTAGCTTTTGGACAACGTTACGTTAGGTAAAGAAGCCAATAGATCAAGTTAAGTTCAAAATGGCACGAAACGTGAAAAACTTGTCCATGCGTAGAATTGAGCATTCCTAAGGCATCAAAATAGACCGTTATAATCTATTTAGTGTTCTTAGAAGTCTTAACTTGCTAGTTTAGCTTTTGGACAACGTTTCGTTCGGTAAAGAAGCCAATAAACCAAGTTAAGTTCAAGATTGCACGAAACGTGAAGAACCTTTCTACGCATAGAATTGAGCATTTCTAAGGTTTCAAAATAGACCGTTATACTCTATTTAGTGTTCTTAGAAGTCTTAACTTGCTAGTTTAGCTTTTGGACAACGCTACGTTAGGTAAAGAAGCAAATAGACCAAGTTAAGTTCAAAATGGCACGAAACGTGAAAAACTTTTCCATGCGTAGAATTGAGCATTCCTAAGGCATCAAAATAGACCGTTATACTCTATTTAGTGTTCTTAGAAGTCTTAACTTGCTAGTTTAGCCTTTGGACAACGTTTCGTTCGGTAAAGAAGCCAACAGACCAAGTTAAGTTCAAAATTGCACAAAACGTGAAAAACTTGTCTATGCATAGCGTTGAGCATTCCTAAGGCATCAAAATAGATGGTTATACTGTATTTAGTGTTCTTAGAAGTCTTAACTTGCTAGTTTAGCTTTTGGACAACGTTTCGTTCGGTAAAGAAGCCAATAGACCAAGTTAAGTTCAAGATTGCACGAAATGTGAAAAACTTGTCCATGCATAGAATTGAGCATTCCTAAGGCATCAAAATAGACCGTTATACTCTATTTAGTGTTCTTAGAAGTCTTAACTTGCTAGTTTAGCTTTTGGACAACGTTTCGTTAGGTAAAGAAGCCAAGAGACCAAGTTAAGTTCAAGATTGCACGAAACGTGAAAAACTTGTCTATGCATAGAATTGAGCATTTCTAAGGCATCAAAATAGACCGTTATACTCTATTTAGTGTTCTTACAAGTCTTAACTTGCTAGTTTAGCTTTTGGACAACGTTTCGTTGGGTAAAGAAGCCAACAGACCAAGTTAACTTCAAAATTGCACGAAACGTGAAAAACTTGTCTATGCCTAGAGGTGAGAATCCCTAAGGCATCAAAATAGACCGTTATAATCTATTTAGTGTTCTTAGAAGTCTTAACTTGCTAGTTTAGCTTTTGCACAACGCTATGTTAGGTAAAGAAGCAAATAGACAAGTTAAGTTCAAAATGGCACGAAACGTGAAAAATTTATCCACGCGTAGAATTCAGCATTTCTAGGGCATCAAAATAGACGTTCTACTCTATTTAATGTTCTTAGATGTCTTAACTTGCTTGTTTAGCTTTTGGGCAACATTTCGTTAGGTAAAGAAGCCAATAGACCAAGTTAAGTTTAAAATTGCATGAAACGTGAACAACTTGTCCATGCATAGAATTGAGCCTTCCTAAGGCATCAAAATAGACCGTTATACTCTGTTTAGTGTTCTTAGAAGTCTTAGCTTGCTAGTTTAGCTTTTGGACAACGTTACGTTAGGTAAAGAAGCCAATAGATCAAGGTAAGTTGAAAATGGCACGAAACGTGAAAAACTTGTCCATGCGTAGAATTGAGCATTCCTAAGGCATCAAAATAGACCGTTATAATCTATTTAGTGTTCTTAGAAGTCTTAACTTGCTAGTTTAGCTTTTGGACAACGTTTCGTTCGGTAAAGAAGCCAATAGACCAAGTTAAGTTCAAGATTGCACGAAACGTGAAGAACCTTTCTACGCATAGAATTGAGCTTTTCTAAGGTTTCAAAATAGACCGTTATACTCTATTTAGTGTTGTTAGAAGTCTTAACTTGCTAGTTTAGCTTTTGGACAACGCTACGTTAGGTAAAGAAGCAAATAGACCAAGTTAAGTTCAAAATGGCACGAAACGTGAAAACCTTTTCCATGCGTAGAATTGAGCATTCCTAAGGCATCAAAATAGACCGTTATAATCTATTTAGTGTTCTTAGAAGTCTTAACTTGCTAGTTTAGCCTTTGGACAACGTTTCGTTCGGTAAAGAAGCCAACAGACCAAGTTAAGTTCAAAATTGCACAAAACGTGAAAAACTTGTCTATGCATAGAGTTGAGCATTCCTAAGGCATCAAAATAGACGGTTATACTCTATTTAGTGTTCTTAGAAGTCTTAACTTGCTAGTTTAGCTTTTGGACAACGTTTCGTTCGGTAAAGAAGCCAATAGACCAAGTTAAGTTCAAGATTGCACGAAATGTGAAAAACTTGTCCATGCATAGAATTGAGCATTCCTAAGGCATCAAAATAGACCGTTATACTCTATTTAGTGTTCTTAGAAGTCTTAACTTGCTAGTTTAGCTTTTGGACAACGTTTCGTTAGGAAAAGAAGCCAAGAGACCAAGTTAAGTTCAAGATTGCACGAAACGTGAAAAACTTGTCTATGCATAGAATTGAGCATTTCTAAGGCATCAAAATAGACCGTTATACTCTATTTAGTGTTCTTAGAAGTCTTAACTTGCTAGTTTAGCTTTTAGGCAACGTTTCGTTAGGTAAAGAAGCCAATAGACCAAGGTAAGTTCAAAATTGCACGAAACGTGAAAAACTTGTCCATGCATAGAATTGAGTATTCCTAAGGCATCAAAATAGACCGTTATACTCTATTTAGTGTTCTTAGAAGTCTTAACTCGCTAGTTTAGCTTTTGGACAACGTTTCGTTCGGTAAAGAAGCCAACATACCAAGTTAAGTTCAAAATTGCACGAAACATGAAAAACTTGTCTATGCATAGAGTTGAGCATTCCTAAGGCATCCAAAATAGACCGTTATACTCTATTTAGTGTTCTTACAAGTCTTAACTTGCTAGTTTAGCTTTTGGACAACGTTTCGTTCGGTAAAGAAGCCAACAAACCAAGTTAAGTTCAAAATTGCACGAAACGTGAAAAACTTGTCTATGCATAGAGTTGAGCATTCCTAAGGCATCAAAATAGACGGTTGTACTCTATTTAGTGTTCTTAGAAGTCTTAACTTGCTAGTTTAGCTTTTGGACAACGTTTCGTTCGGTAAAGAAGCCAATAGACCAAGTTAAGTTCAAGATTGCACGAAATGTGAAAAACTTGTCCATGCATAGAATTGAGCATTCCTAAGGCATCAAAATAGACGGTTATACTCTATTTAGTGTTCTTAGAAGTCTTAACTTGCTAGTTTAGCTTTTGGACAACGTTTCGTTCGGTAAAGAAGCCAATAGACCAAGTTAAGTTCAAGATTGCACGAAATGTGAAAAACTTGTCCATGCATAGAATTGAGCATTCCTAAGGCATCAAAATAGACCGTTATACTCTATTTAGTGTTCTTAGAAGTCTTGGCTTGCTAGTTTAGCTTTTGGACAACGTTTCGTTAGGTAAAGAAGCCAAGAGACCAAGTTAAGTTCAAGATTGCACGAAACGTGAAAAACTTGTCTATGCATAGAATTGAGCATTTCTAAGGCATCAAAATAGACCGTTATACTCTATTTAGTGTTCTTAGAAGTCTTAACTTGCTAGTTTAGCTTTTAGGCAACGTTTCGTTAGGTAAAGAAGCCAATAGACCAAGGTAAGTTCAAAATTGCACGAAACGTGAAAAACTTGTCCATGCATAGAATTGAGTATTCCTAAGGCATCAAAATAGACCGTTATACTCTATTTAGTGTTCTTAGAAGTCTTAACTCGCTAGTTTAGCTTTTGGACAACGTTTCGTTCGGTAAAGAAGCCAACATACCAAGTTAAGTTCAAAATTGCACGAAACATGAAAAACTTGTCTATGCATAGAGTTGAGCATTCCTATGGCATCAAAATAGACCGTTATACTCTATTTAGTGTTCTTACAAGTCTTAACTTGCTAGTTTAGCTTTTGGACAACGTTTCGTTCGGTAAAGAAGCCAACAGACCAAGTTAAGTTCAAAATTGCACGAAACGTGAAAAACTTGTCTATGCATAGAGTTGAGCATTCCTAAGGCATCAAAATAGACGGTTGTACTCTATTTAGTGTTCTTAGAAGTCTTAACTTGCTAGTTTAGCTTTTGTACAACGTTTCGTTCGGTAAAGAAGCCAATAGACCAAGTTAAGTTCAAGATTGCACGAAATGTGAAAAACTTGTCCATGCATAGAATTGAGCATTCCTAAGGCATCAAAATAGACCGTTATACTCTATTTAGTGTTCTTAGAAGTCTTAACTCGCTAGTTTAACTTTTGGACAACGTTTCGTTCGGTAAAGAAGCCAACATACCAAGTTAAGTTCAAAATTGCACGAAACATGAAAAACTTGTCTATGCATAGAGTTGAGCATTCCTAAGGCATCAAAATAGACCGTTATACTCTATTTAGTGTTCTTACAAGTCTTAACTTGCTAGTTTAGCTTTTGGACAACGTTTCGTTCGGTAAAGAAGCCAATAGACCAAGTTAAGTTCAAGATTGCACGAAACGTGAAAAACTTGTCCATGCATAGAATTGAGCATTCCTAAGGCATCAAAATAGACCGTTATACTCTATTTAGTGTTCTTAGAAGTCTTAACTTGCTAGTTTAGCTTTTGGACAACGTTTCGTTAGGTAAAGAAGCCAATAGACCAAGTTAAGTGCAAAATTGCACAAAACGTGAAAAATTTATCCACGCGTAGAATTCAGCATTCCTAGGACATCAAAATAGACGTTCTACTCTATTTAATGTTCTTAGATGTCTTAACTTGCTTGTTTAGCTTTTGGGCAACATTTCGTTAGGTAAAGAAGCCAATAGACCAAGTTAAGTTTAAAATTGCATGAAACGTGAACAACTTGTCCATGCATAGAATTGAGCCTTCCTAAGTCATCAAAATAGACCGTTATACTCTGTTTAGTGTTCTTAGAATTCTTAACTTGCTGGTTTAGCTTTTGGACAACGTTACGTTAGGTAAAGAAGCCAATAGATCAAGTTAAGTTCAAAATGGCACGAAACGTGAAAAACTTGTCCATGCGTAGAATTGAGCATTCCTACGGCATCAAAATAGACCGTTATAATCTACTTAGTGTTCTTAGAAGTCTTAACTTGCTAGTTTAGCTTTTGGACAACGTTTCGTTCGGTAAAGAAGCCAATAGACCAAGTTAAGTTCAAGATTGCACGAAACGTGAAGAACCTTTCTACGCATAGAATTGAGCATTTCTAAGGTTTCAAAATAGACCGTTATACTCTATTTAGTGTTCTTAGAAGTCTTAACTTGCTAGTTTAGCTTTTGGACAACGCTACGTTAGGTGAAGAAGCAAATAGACCAAGTTAAGTTCAAAATGGCACGAAACGTGAAAAACTTTTCCATGCGTAGAATTGAGCATTCCTAAGGCATCAAAATAGACCTTTATACTCTATTTAGTGTTCTTAGAAGTCTTAACTTGCTAGTTTAGCCTTTGGACAACGTTTCGTTCGGTAAAGAAGCCAACAGACCAAGTTAAGTTCAAAATTGCACAAAACGTGAAAAACTTGTCTATGCATAGCGTTGAGCATTCCTAAGGCATCAAAATAGATGGTTATACTGTATTTAGTGTTCTTAGAAGTCTTAACTTGCTAGTTTAGCTTTTGGACAACGTTTCGTTCGGTAAAGAAGCCAATAGACCAAGTTAAGTTCAAGATTGCACGAAATGTGAAAAACTTGTCCATGCATAGAATTGAGCATTCCTAAGGCATCAAAATAGACCGTTATACTCTATTTAGTGTTCTTAGAAGTCTTAACTTGCTAGTTTAGCTTTTGGACAACGTTTCGTTAGGTAAAGAAGCCAAGAGACCAAGTTAAGTTCAAGATTGCACGAAACGTGAAAAACTTGTCTATGCATAGAATTGAGCATTTCTAAGGCATCAAAATAGACCGTTATACTCTATTTAGTGTTCTTACAAGTCTTAACTTGCTAGTTTAGCTTTTGGACAACGTTTCGTTGGGTAAAGAAGCCAACAAACCAAGTTAACTTCAAAATTGCACGAAACGTGAAAAACTTGTCTATGCCTAGAGGTGAGAATCCCTAAGGCATCAAAATAGACCGTTATAATCTATTTAGTGTTCTTAGAAGTCTTAACTTGCTAGTTTAGCTTTTGCACAACGCTATGTTAGGTAAAGAAGCAAATAGACAAGTTAAGTTCAAAATGGCACGAAACGTGAAAAATTTATCCACGCGTAGAATTCAGCATTTCTAGGGCATCAAAATAGACGTTCTACTCTATTTAATGTTCTTAGATGTCTTAACTTGCTTGTTTAACTTTTGGGCAACATTTCGTTAGGTAAAGAAGCCAATAAACCAAGTTAAGTTCAAAATTGCATGAAACGTGAACAACTTGTCCATGCAAAGAATTGAGCCTTCCTAAGGCATCAAAATAGACCGTTATACTCTGTTTAGTGTTCTTAGAAGTCTTAACTTGCTAGTTTAGCTTTTGGACAACGTTACGTTAGGTAAAGAAGCCAATAGATCAAGTTAAGTTCAAAATGGCACGAAACGTGAAAAACTTGTCCATGCGTAGAATTGAGCATTCCTAAGGCATCAAAATAGACCGTTATACTCTATTTAGTGTTCTTAGAAGTCTTAACTTGCTAGTTTAGCTTTTGGACAACGTTTCGTTCGGTAAAGAAGCCAATAGACCAAGTTAAGTTCAAGATTGCACGAAACGTGAAGAACTTGTCTACGCATAGAATTGAGCATTTCGAAGGTTTCAAAATAGACCGTTATACTCTATTTAGTGTTCTTAGAAGTCTTAACTTGCTAGTTTAGCTTTTGGACAACGTTTCGTTCGGTAAAGAAGCCAACATACCAAGTTAAGTTCAAAATTGCACGAAACATGAAAAACTTGTCTATGCATAGAGTTGAGCATTCCTAAGGCATCAAAATAGACCGTTATACTCTATTTAGTGTTCTTACAAGTCTTAACTTGCTAGTTTAGCTTTTGGACAACGTTTCGTTCGGTAAAGAAGCCAACAGACCAAGTTAAGTTCAAGATTGCACGAAACGTGAAGAACTTGTCTACGCATAGAATTGAGCATTTCTAAGGTTTCAAAATAGACCGTTGTACTCTATTTAGTGTTCTTAGAAGTCTTAACTTGCTAGTTTAGCTTTTGGACAACGCTACGTTAGGTAAAGAAGCAAATAGACCAAGTTAAGTTCAAAATGGCACGAAACGTGAAAAACTTTTCCATGCGTAGAATTGAGCATTCCTAAGGCATCAAAATACACCGTTATAATCTATTTAGTGTTCTTAGAAGTCTTAACTTGCTAGTTTAGCTTTTGGACAACGTTTCGTTCGGTAAAGAAGCCAACAGACCAAGTTAAGTTCAAAATTGCACGAAACGTGAAAAACTTGTCTATGCATAGAGTTGA
Source organism: Tripterygium wilfordii (assembly GCF_013401445.1). Classification (NCBI taxonomy): domain Eukaryota; kingdom Viridiplantae; phylum Streptophyta; class Magnoliopsida; order Celastrales; family Celastraceae; genus Tripterygium; species Tripterygium wilfordii. Next base: position 111,161 of record NW_024056377.1, read on the forward strand.
GCATTCCTAAGGCATCAAAATAGACCGTTATACTCTATTTAGTGTTCTTAGAAGTCTTAACTTGCTAGTTTAGCTTTTGGACAACGTTTCGTTCGGTAAAGAAGCCAATAGACCAAGTTAAGTTCAAGATTGCACGAAACGTGAAAAACTTGTCCATGCATAGAATTGAGCATTCCTAAGGCATCAAAATAGACCGTTATACTCTATTTAGTGTTCTTAGAAGTCTTAACTTGCTAGTTTAGCTTCTGGACAACGTTTCGTTAGGTAAAGAAGCCAAGAGACCAAGTTAAGTTCAAGATTGCACGAAACGTGAAAAACTTGTCTATGCATAGAATTGAGCATTTCTAAGGCATCAAAATAGACCTTTATACTCTATTTAGTGTTCTTACAAGTCTTAACTTGCTAGTTTAGCTTTTGGACAACGTTTCGTTCGGTAAAGAAGCCAACAGACCAAGTTAACTTCAAAATTGCACGAAACGTGAAAAACTTGTCTATGCATAGAGGTGAGAATTCCTAAGGCATCAAAATAGACCGTTATACTCTATTTAGTGTTCTTAGAAGTCTTAACTTGCTAGTTTAGCTTTTGGACAACGTTTCGTTAGGTAAAGAAGCCAATAGACCAAGTTAAGTGCAAAATTGCACAAAACGTGAAAAATTTATCCACGCGTAGAATTCAGCATTCCTAGGGCATCAAAATAGACGTTCTACTCTATTTAATGTTCTTAAATGTCTTAACTTGCTTGTTTAGCTTTTGGGCAACATTTCGTTAGGTAAAGAAGCCAATAGACCAAGTTAAGTTCAAAATTGCATGAAACGTGAACAACTTGTCCATGCATAGAATTGAGCCTTCCTAAGGCATCAAAATAGACCGTTATACTCTGTTTAGTGTTCTTAGAAGTCTTAACTTGCTAGTTTAGCTTTTGGACAACGTTACGTTAGGTAAAGAAGCCAATAGATCAAGTTAAGTTCAAATGGCACGAAACGTGAAAAACTTGTCCATGCGTAGAATTGAGCATTCCTAAGGCATCAAAATAGACCGTTATAATCTATTTAGTGTTCTTAGAAGTCTTAACTTGTTAGTTTAGCTTTTGGACAACGTTTCGTTCGGTAAAGAAGCCAATAGACCAAGTTAAGTTCAAGATTGCACGAAACGTGAAGAACTTGTCTACGCATAGAATTGAGCATTTCTAAGGTTTCAAAATAGACCGTTATACTCTATTTAGTGTTCTTAGAAGTCTTAACTTGCTAGTTTAGCTTTTGGACAACGTTTCGTTCGGTAAAGAAGCCAATAGACCAAGTTAAGTTCAAGATTGCACGAAACGTGAAAAACTTGTCTATGCATAGAGGTGAGAATTCCTAAGGCATCAAAATAGACCGTTATACTCTATTTAGTGTTCTTAGAAGTCTTAACTTGCTAGTTTAGCTTTTGGACAACGTTTCGTTCGGTAAAGAAGCCAATAGACCAAGTTAAGTTCAAGATTGCACGAAACGTGAAGAACTTGTCTACTGCATAGAATTGAGCATTTCTAAGGCATTCAAAATAGACCGTTATACTCTATTTAGTGTTCTTAGAAGTCTTAACTTGCTAGTTTAGCTTTTGGACAACGCTACGTTAGGTAAAGAAGCAACTAGACCAAGTTAAGTTCAAAATGGCACGAAACGTGAAAAACTTGTCCATGCGTAGAATTGAGCATTCCTAAGGCATCAAAATAGACCGTTATAATCTATTTAGTGTTCTTAGAAGTCTTAACTTGCTAGTTTAGCTTTTGGACAACGTTTCGTTCGGTAAAGAAGCCAATAGACCAAGTTAAGTTCAAGATTGCACGAAACGTGAAAAACTTGTCCATGCATAGAATTGAGCATTCCTAAGGCATCAAAATAGACCGTTATACTCTATTTAGTGTTCTTAGAAGTCTTAACTTGCTAGTTTAGCTTTTGGACAACGTTTCGTTAGGTAAAGAAGCCAAGAGACCAAGTTAAGTTCAAGATTGCACGAAACGTGAAAAACTTGTCTATGCATAGAATTGAGCATTTCTAAGGCATCAAAATAGACCTTTATACTCTATTTAGTGTTCTTACAAGTCTTAGCTTGCTAGTTTAGCTTTTGGACAACGTTTCGTTCGGTAAAGAAGCCAACAGACCAAGTTAACTTCAAAATTGCACGAAACGTGAAAAACTTGTCTATGCATAGAGGTGAGAATTCCTAAGGCATCAAAATAGACCGTTATACTCTATTTAGTGTTCTTAGAAGTCTTAACTTGCTAGTTTAGCTTTTGGACAACGTTTCGTTAGGTAAAGAAGCCAATAGACAAAGTTAAGTGCAAAATTGCACAAAACGTGAAAAATTTATCCACGCGTAGAATTCAGCATTCCTAGGGCATCAAAATAGACGTTCTACTCTATTTAATGTTCTTAAATGTCTTAACTTGCTTGTTTAGCTTTTGGGCAACATTTCGTTAGGTAAAGAAGCCAATAGACCAAGTTAAGTTCAAAATTGCATGAAACGTGAACAACTTGTCCATGCATAGAATTGAGCCTTCCTAAGGCATCAAAATAGACAGTTATACTCTCTTTAGTGTTCTTAGAAGTCTTAACTTGCTAGTTTAGCTTTTGGACAACGTTACGTTAGGTAAAGAAGCCAATAGATCAAGTTAAGTTCAAAATTGCACGAAACGTGAAAAATTTGTCCATGCGTAGAATTGAGCATTCCTAAGGCATCAAAATAGACCGTTATAATCTATTTAGTGTTCTTAGAAGTCTTAACTTGTTAGTTTAGCTTTTGGACAACGTTTCGTTCGGTAAAGAAGCCAATAGACCAAGTTAAGTTCAAGATTGCACGAAACGTTAAGAACTTGTCTACGCATAGAATTGAGCATTTCTAAGCTTTCAAAATAGACCGTTATACTCTATTTAGTGTTCTTAGAAGTCTTAACTTGCTAGTTTAGCTTTTGGACAACGCTACGTTAGGTAAAGAAGCAAATAGACCAAGTTAAGTTCAAAATGGCACGAAACGTGAAAAACTTTTCCATGCGTAGAATTAAGCATTCCTAAGGCATCAAAATAGACCGTTATAATCTATTTAGTGTTCTTAGAAGTCTTAACTTGCTAGTTTAGCTTTTGGACAACGTTTCGTTAGGTAAAGAAGCCAAGAGACCAAGTTAAGTTCAAGATTGCACGAAACGTGAAAAACTTGTCTATGCATAGAGTTGAGCATTCCTAAGGCATCAAAATAGACCGTTATACTCTATTTAGTGTTCTTAGAAGTCTTAACTTGCTAGTTTAGCTTTTGGACAACGTTTCGTTCGGTAAAGAAGCCAATAGACCAAGTTAAGTTCAAGATTGCACGAAACGTGAAAAACTTGTCCATGCATAGAATTGAGCATTCCTAAGGCATCAAAATAGACCGTTATACTCTATTTAGTGTTCTTAGAAGTCTTAACTTGCTAGTTTAGCTTTTGGACAACGTTTCGTTAGGTAAAGAAGCCAAGAGACCAAGTTAAGTTCAAGATTGCACGAAACGTGAAAAACTTGTCTATGCATAGAATTGAGCATTTCTAAGGCATCAAAATAGACCTTTATACTCTATTTAGTGTTCTTACAAGTCTTAACTTGCTAGTTTAGCTTTTGGACAACGTTTCGTTCAGTAAAGAAGCCAACAGACCAAGTTAACTTCAAAATTGCACGAAACGTGAAAAACTTGTCTATGCATAGAGGTGAGAATTCCTAAGGCATCAAAATAGACCACTATACTCTATTTAGTGTTCTTAGAAGTCTTAACTTGCTAGTTTAGCTTTTGGACAACATTTCGTTAGGTAAAGAAGCCAATAGACCAAGTTAAGTGCAAAATTGCACAAAACGTGAAAAATTTATCCACACGTAGAATTCAGCATTCCTAGGGCATCAAAATAGACGTTCTACTCTATTTAATGTTCTTAAATGTCTTAACTTGCTTGTTTAGCTTTTGGGCAACATTTCGTTAGGTAAAGAAGCCAATAGACCAAGTTAAGTTCAAAATTGCATGAAACGTGAACAACTTGTCCATGCATAGAATTGAGCCTTCCTAAGGCATCAAAATAGACCGTTATACTCTGTTTAGTGTTCTTAGAAGTCTTAACTTGCTAGTTTAGCTTTTGGACAACGTTACGTTAGGTAAAGAAGCCAATAGATCAAGTTAAGTTCAAAATGGCACGAAACGTGAAAAATTTGTCCATGCGTAGAATTGAGCATTCCTAAGGCATCAAAATAGACCGTTATAATCTATTTAGTGTTCTTAGAAGTCTTAACTTGTTAGTTTAGCTTTTGGACAACGTTTCGTTCGGTAAAGAAGCCAATAGACCAAGTTAAGTTCAAGATTGCACGAAACGTGAAGAACTTGTCTACGCATAGAATTGAGCATTTCTAAGGTTTCAAAATAGACCGTTATACTCTATTTAGTGTTCTTAGAAGTCTTAACTTGCTAGTTTAGCTTTTGGGCAACGCTACGTTAGGTAAAGAAGCAAATAGACCAAGTTAAGTTCAAAATGGCACGAAACGTGAAAAACTTTTCCATGCGTAGAATTGAGCATTCCTAAGGCATCAAAATAGACCGTTATAATCTATTTAGTGTTCTTAGAAGTCTTAACTTGCTAGTTTAGCTTTTGGACAACGTTTCGTTAGGTAAAGAAGCCAAGAGACCAAGTTAAGTTCAAGATTGCACGAAACGTGAAAAACTTGTCTATGCATAGAGTTGAGCATTCCTAAGGCATCCAAATAGACCGTTATACTCTATTTAGTGTTCTTAGAAGTCTTAACTTGCTAGTTTAGCTTTTGGACAACGTTTCGTTCGGTAAAGAAGCCAATAGACCAAGTTAAGTTCAAGATTGCACGAAACGTGAAAAACTTGTCCATGCATAGAATTGAGCATTCCTAAGGCATCCAAATAGACCGTTATACTCTATTTAGTGTTCTTAGAAGTCTTAACTTGCTAGTTTAGCTTTTGGACAACGTTTCGTTAGGTAAAGAAGCCAAGAGACCAAGTTAAGTTCAAGATTGCACGAAACGTGAAAAACTTGTTTATGCATAGAATTGAGCATTTCTAAGGCATCAAAATAGACCTTTATACTCTATTTAGTGTTCTTTCAAGTCTTAACTTGCTAGTTTAGCTTTTGGACAACGTTCGTTCGGTAAAGAAGCCAACAGACCAAGTTAACTTCAAAATTGCACGAAACGTGAAAAACTTGTCTATGCATAGAGGTGAGAATTCCTAAGGCATCAAAATAGACCGTTATACTCTATTTAGTGTTCTTAGAAGTCTTAACTTGCTAGTTTAGCTTTTGGACAACGTTTCGTTAGGTAAAGAAGCCAATAGACCAAGTTAAGTGCAAAATTGCACGAAAACGTGAAACATTTATCCACGCGTAGAATTCAGCATTCCTAAGGGCATCAAAATAGACGTTATACTCTATTTAAGTGTTCTTAGAATGTCTTAACTTGCTTAGTTTAGCTTTTGGGCAACATTTCGTTAGGTAAAGAAGCCAATAGACCAAGTTAAGTTCAAAATTGCATGAAACGTGAACAACTTGTCCATGCATAGAATTGAGCCTTCCTAAGGCATCAAAATAGACCGTTATACTCTGTTTAGTGTTCTTAGAAGTCTTAACTTGCTAGTTTAGCTTTTGGACAACGTTACGTTAGGTAAAGAAGCCAATAGATCAAGTTAAGTTCAAAATGGCACGAAACGTGAAAAATTTGTCCATGCGTAGAATTGAGCATTCCTAAGGCATCAAAATAGACCGTTATAATCTATTTAGTGTTCTTAGAAGTCTTAACTTGTTAGTTTAGCTTTTGGACAACGTTTCGTTCGGTAAAGAAGCCAATAGACCAAGTTAAGTTCAAGATTGCACGAAACGTGAAGAACTTGTCTACGCATAGAATTGAGCATTTCTAAGGTTCAAAATAGACCGTTATACTCTATTTAGTCTTCTTAGAAGTCTTAACTTGCTAGTTTAGCTTTTGGACAACGCTTACGTTAGGTAAAGAAGCAAATAGACCAAGTTAAGTTCAAAATGGCACGAAACGTGAAAAACTTTTCCATGCGTAGAATTGAGCATTCCTAAGGCATCAAAATAGACCGTTATAATCTATTTAGTGTTCTTAGAAGTCTTAACTTGCTAGTTTAGCTTTTGGACAACGTTTCGTTAGGTAAAGAAGCCAAGAGACCAAGTTAAGTTCAAGATTGCACGAAACGTGAAAAACTTGTCTATGCATAGAGTTGAGCATTCCTAAGGCATCAAAATAGACCGTTATACTCTATTTAGTGTTCTTAGAAGTCTTAACTTGCTAGTTTAGCTTTTGGACAACGTTTCGTTCGGTAAAGAAGCCAATAGACCAAGTTAAGTTCAAGATTGCACGAAACGTGAAAAACTTGTCCATGCATAGAATTGAGCATTCCTAAGGCATCCAAAATAGACCGTTATACTCTATTTAGTGTTCTTAGAAGTCTTAACTTGCTAGTTTAGCTTTTGGACAACGTTTCGTTAGGTAAAGAAGCCAAGAGACCAAGTTAAGTTCAAGATTGCACGAAACGTGAAAAACTTGTCTATGCATAGAATTGAGCATTTCTAAGGCATCAAAATAGACCTTTATACTCTATTTAGTGTTCTTACAAGTCTTAACTTGCTAGTTTAGCTTTTGGACAACGTTTCGTTCGGTAAAGAAGCCAACAGACCAAGTTAACGTTCAAATTGCACGAAACGTGAAAAACTTGTCTATGCATAGAGGTGAGCATTCCTAAGGCATCAAAATAGACTGTTATACTCTATTTAGTGTTCTTAGAAGTCTTAACTTGCTAGTTTAGCTTTTGGACAACGTTTCGTTAGGTAAAGAAGCCAATAGACCAAGTTAAGTGCAAAATTGCACGAAACGTGAAAACATTTATCCACGCGTAGAATTCAGCATTCCTAGGGCATCAAAATAGACCGTTCTACTCTATTTAATGTTCTTAGAATGTCTTAACTTGCTTAGTTTAGCTTTTGGGTAACATTTCGTTAGGTAAAGAAGCCAATAGACCAAGTTAAGTTCAAAATTGCATGAAACGTGAACAACTTGTCCATGCATAGAATTGAGCCTTCCTAAGGCATCAAAATAGACCGTTATACTCTGTTTAGTGTTCTTAGAAGTCTTAACTTGCTAGTTTAGCTTTTGGACAACGTTACGTTAGGTAAAGAAGCCAATAGATCAAGTTAAGTTCAAAATGGCACGAAACGTGAAAAATTTGTCCATGCGTAGAATTGAGCATTCCTAAGGCATCAAAATAGACCGTTATAATCTATTTAGTGTTCTTAGAAGTCTTAACTTGTTAGTTTAGCTTTTGGACAACGTTTCGTTCGGTAAAGAAGCCAATAGACCAAGTTAAGTTCAAGATTGCACGAAACGTGAAGAACTTGTCTACGCATAGAATTGAGCATTTCTAAGGTTTCAAAATAGACCGTTATACTCTATTTAGTGTTCTTAGAAGTCTTAACTTGCTAGTTTAGCTTTTGGACAACGCTACGTTAGGTAAAGAAGCAAATAGACCAAGTTAAGTTCAGAATGGCACGAAACGTGAAAAACTTTTCCATGCGTAGAATTGAGCATTCCTAAGGCATCAAAATAGACCGTTATAATCTATTTAGTGTTCTTAGAAGTCTTAACTTGCTAGTTTAGCTTTTGGACAACGTTTCGTTAGGTAAAGAAGCCAAGAGACCAAGTTAAGTTCAAGATTGCACGAAACGTGAAAAACTTGTCTATGCATAGAGTTGAGCATTCCTAAGGCATCAAAATAGACCGTTATACTCTATTTAGTGTTCTTAGAAGTCTTAACTTGCTAGTTTAGCTTTTGGACAACGTTTCGTTCGGTAAAGAAGCCAATAGACCAAGTTAAGTTCAAGATTGCACGAAACGTGAAAAACTTGTCCATGCATAGAATTGAGCATTCCTAAGGCATCAAAATAGACCGTTATACTCTATTTAGTGTTCTTAGAAGTCTTAACTTGCTAGTTTGGCTTTTGGACAACGTTTCGTTAGGTAAAGAAGCCAAGAGACCAAGTTAAGTTCAAGATTGCACGAAACGTGAAAAACTTGTCTATGCATAGAATTGAGCATTTCTAAGGCATCAAAATAGACCTTTATACTCTATTTAGTGTTCTTACAAGTCTTAACTTGCTAGTTTAGCTTTTGGACAACGTTTCGTTCGGTAAAGAAGCCAACAGACCAAGTTAACTTCAAAATTGCACGAAACGTGAAAAACTTGTCTATGCATAGAGGTGAGAATTCCTAAGGCATCAAAATAGACCGTTATACTCTATTTAGTGTTCTTAGAAGTCTTAACTTGCTAGTTTAGCTTTTGGACAACGTTTCGTTAGGTAAAGAAGCCAATAGTCCAAGTTAAGTGCAAAATTGCACAAAACGTGAAAAATTTATCCACGCGTAGAATTCAGCATTCCTAGGGCATCAAAATAGACGTTCTACTCTATTTAATGTTCTTAAATGTCTTAACTTTCTTGTTTAGCTTTTGGGCAACATTTCGTTAGGTAAAGAAGCCAATAGACCAAGTTAAGTTCAAAATTGCATGAAACGTGAACAAGTTGTCCATGCATAGAATTGAGCCTTCCTAAGGCATCAAAATAGACCGTTATACTCTGTTTAGTGTTCTTAGAAGTCTTAACTTGCTAGTTTAGCTTTTGGACAACGTTACGTTAGGTAAAGAAGCCAATAGATCAAGTTAAGTTCAAAATGGCACGAAACGTGAAAAATTTGTCCATGCGTAGAATTGAGCATTCCTAAGGCATCAAAATAGACTGTTATAATCTATTTAGTGTTCTTAGAAGTCTTAACTTGCTAGTTTAGCTTTTGGACAACGTTTCGTTCGGTAAAGAAGCCAATAGACCAAGTTAAGTTCAAGATTGCACGAAACGTGAAGAACTTGTCTACGCATAGAATTGAGCATTTCTAAGGTTTCAAAATAGACCGTTATACTCTATTTAGTGTTCTTAGAAGTCTTAACTTGCTAGTTTAGCTTTTGGACAACGTTTCGTTCGGTAAAGAAGCCAATAGACCAAGTTAAGTTCAAGATTGCACGAAACGTGAAAAACTTGTCCATGCATAGAATTGAGCATTCCTAAGGCATCAAAATAGACCGTTATACTCTATTTAGTGTTCTTAGAAGTCTTAACTTGCTAGTTTAGCTTTTGGACAACGTTTCGTTAGGTAAAGAAGCCAAGAGACCAAGTTAAGTTCAAGATTGCACGAAACGTGAAAAACTTGTCTATGCATAGAGTTGAGCATTCTTAAGGCATCAAAATAGACCGTTATACTCTATTTAGTGTTCTTAGAAGTCTTAACTTGCTAGTTTAGCTTTTGGACAACGTTTCGTTCGGTAAAGAAGCCAATAGACCAAGTTAAGTTCAAGATTGCACGAAACGTGAAAAACTTGTCCATGCATAGAATTGAGCATTCCTAAGGCATCAAAATAGACCGTTATACTCTATTTAGTGTTCTTAGAAGTCTTAACTTGCTAGTTTAGCTTTTGGACAACGTTTCGTTAGGTAAAGAAGCCAAGAGACCAAGTTAAGTTCAAGATTGCACGAAACGTGAAAAACTTGTCTATGCATAGAATTGAGCATTTCTAACGCATCAAAATAGACCTTTATACTCTATTTAGTGTTCTTACAAGTCTTAACTTGCTAGTTTAGCTTTTGGACAACGTTTCGTTCGGTAAAGAAGCCAAAAGACCAAGTTAACTTCAAAATTGCACGAAACGTGAAAAACTTGTCTATGCATAGAGGTGAGAATTCCTAAGGCATCAAAATAGACCGTTATACTCTATTTAGTGTTCTTAGAAGTCTTAACTTGCTAGTTTAGCTTTTGGACAACGTTTCGTTAGGTAAAGAAGCCAATAGTCCAAGTTAAGTGCAAAATTGCACAAAACGTGAAAAATTTATCCACGCGTAGAATTCAGCATTCCTAGGGCATCAAAATAGACGTTCTACTCTATTTAATGTTCTTAAATGTCTTAACTTGCTTGTTTAGCTTTTGGGCAACATTTCGTTAGGTAAAGAAGCCAATAGACCAAGTTAAGTTCAAAATTGCATGAAACGTGAACAACTTGTCCATGCGTAGAATTGAGCATTCCTAAGGCATCAAAATAGACCGTTATAATCTATTTAGTGTTCTTAGAAGTCTTAACTTGCTTAGTTTAGCTTTTGGACAACGTTTCGTTCGGTAAAGAAGCCAATAGACCAAGTTAAGTTCAAGATTGCACGAAACGTGAAAACTTGTCTACTGCATAGAATTGAGCATTCCTAAGGCATTCAAAATAGACCGTTATACTCTATTTAGTGTTCTTAGAAGTCTTAACTTGCTAGTTTAGCTTTTGGACAACGTTACGTTAGGTAAAGAAGGCAATAGATCAAGTTAAGTTCAAAATGGCACGAAACGTGAAAAACTTTGTCCATGCGTAGAATTGAGCATTCCTAAGGCATCAAAATAGACTGTTATACTCTATTTAGTGTTCTTAGAAGTCTTAACTTGCTAGTTTAGCTTTTGGACAACGTTTCGTTCGGTAAAGAAGCCAATAGACCAAGTTAAGTTCAAGATTGCACGAAACGTGAAGAACTTGTCTACGCATAGAATTGAGCATTCTAAGGTTTCAAAATAGACCGTTATACTCTATTTAGTGTTCTTAGAAGTCTTAACTTGCTAGTTTAGCTTTTGGACAACGCTTACGTTAGGTAAAGAAGCCAATAGACCAAGTTAAGTTCAAAATGGCACGAAACGTGAAAAACTTTTCCATGCGTAGAATTGAGCATTCCTAAGGCATCAAAATAGACCGTTATACTCTATTTAGTGTTCTTAGAAGTCTTAACTTGCTAGTTTAGCTTTTGGACAACGTTTCGTTAGGTAAAGAAGCCAATAGACCAAGTTAAGTTCAAGATTGCACGAAACGTGAAAAACTTGTCTATGCATAGAGTTGAGCATTCTAAGGCATCAAAATAGACCGTTATACTCTATTTAGTGTTCTTAGAAGTCTTAACTTGCTAGTTTAGCTTTTGGACAACGTTTCGTTCGGTAAAGAAGCCAATAGACCAAGTTAAGTTCAAGATTGCACGAAACGTGAAGAACTTGTCTACTGCATAGAATTGAGCATTTCTAAGGCATTCAAAATAGACCGTTATACTCTATTTAGTGTTCTTAGAAGTCTTAACTTGCTAGTTTAGCTTTTGGACAACGCTTACGTTAGGTAAAGAAGCAATAGACCAAGTTAAGTTCAAAATGGCACGAAACGTGAAAAACTTGTCCATGCGTAGAATTGAGCATTCCTAAGGCATCAAAATAGACCGTTATAATCTATTTAGTGTTCTTAGAAGTCTTAACTTGCTAGTTTAGCTTTTGGACAACGTTTCGTTAGGTAAAGAAGCCAATAGACCAAGTTAAGTTCAAGATTGCACGAAACGTGAAAAACTTGTCCTATGCATAGAAGTTGAGCATTCCTAAGGCATCAAAATAGACCGTTATACTCTATTTAGTGTTCTTAGAAGTCTTAACTTGCTAGTTTAGCTTTTGGACAACGTTACGTTAGGTAAAGAAGCCAATAGACCAAGTTAAGTTCAAAATGGCACGAAACGTGAAAAACTTGTCCATGCGTAGAATTGAGCATTCCTAAGGCATCAAAATAGACTGTTATACTCTATTTAGTGTTCTTAGAAGTCTTAACTTGCTAGTTTAGCTTTTGGACAACGTTTCGTTCGGTAAAGAAGCCAATAGACCAAGTTAAGTTCAAGATTGCACGAAACGTGAAAAACTTGTCTACTGCATAGAATTGAGCATTCCTAAGGCATTCAAAATAGACCGTTATACTCTATTTAGTGTTCTTAGAAGTCTTAACTTGCTAGTTTAGCTTTTGGACAACGTTACGTTAGGTAAAGAAGCCAATAGACCAAGTTAAGTTCAAAATGGCACGAAACGTGAAAAACTTGTCCATGCGTAGAATTGAGCATTCCTAAGGCATCAAAATAGACCGTTATACTCTATTTAGTGTTCTTAGAAGTCTTAACTTGCTAGTTTAGCTTTTGGACAACGTTTCGTTAGGTAAAGAAGCCAATAGACCAAGTTAAGTTCAAGATTGCACGAAACGTGAAAAACTTGTCTATGCATAGAATTGAGCATTCCTAAGGCATCAAAATAGACCGTTATACTCTATTTAGTGTTCTTAGAAGTCTTAACTTGCTAGTTTAGCTTTTGGACAACGTTTCGTTCGGTAAAGAAGCCAATAGACCAAGTTAAGTTCAAGATTGCACGAAACGTGAAAAACTTGTCCATGCATAGAATTGAGCATTCCTAAGGCATCAAAATAGACCGTTATACTCTATTTAGTGTTCTTAGAAGTCTTAACTTGCTAGTTTAGCTTTTGGACAACGTTTCGTTAGGTAAAGAAGCCAATAGACCAAGTTAAGTTCAAGATTGCACGAAACGTGAAAAACTTGTCTATGCATAGAATTGAGCATTCGTAAGGCATCAAAATAGACCGTTATACTCTATTTAGTGTTCTTAGAAGTCTTAACTTGCTAGTTTAGCTTTTGGACAACGTTTCGTTCGGTAAAGAAGCCAATAGACCAAGTTAAGTTCAAGATTGCACGAAACGTGAAAAACTTGTCCATGCATAGAATTGAGCATTCCTAAGGCATCAAAATAGACCGTTATACTCTATTTAGTGTTCTTAGAAGTCTTAACTTGCTAGTTTAGCTTTTGGACAACGTTTCGTTAGGTAAAGAAGCCAATAGACCAAGTTAAGTTCAAGATTGCACGAAACGTGAAAAACTTGTCTATGCATAGAGTTGAGCATTCTTAAGGCATCAAAATAGACCGTTATACTCTATTTAGTGTTCTTAGAAGTCTTAACTTGCTAGTTTAGCTTTTGGACAACGTTTCGTTAGGTAAAGAAGCCAAGAGACCAAGTTAAGTTCAAGATTGCACGAAACGTGAAAAACTTGTCTATGCATAGAGTTGAGCATTCCTAAGGCATCAAAATAGACCGTTATACTCTATTTAGTGTTCTTAGAAGTCTTAACTTGCTAGTTTAGCTTTTGGACAACGTTTCGTTAGGTAAAGAAGCCAATAGACCAAGTTAAGTTCAAGATTGCACGAAACGTGAAAAACTTGTCTATGCATAGAATTGAGCATTTCTAAGGCATCAAAATAGACCTTTATACTCTATTTAGTGTTCTTAGAAGTCTTAACTTGCTAGTTTAGCTTTTGGACAACGTTTCGTTCGGTAAAGAAGCCAATAGACCAAGTTAAGTTCAAAATTGCACGAAACGTGAAAAACTTGTCTATGCATAGAGTGAGCATTCCTAAGGCATCAAAATAGACCGTTATACTCTATTTAGTGTTCTTAGAAGTCTTAACTTGCTAGTTTAGCTTTTGGACAACGTTTTCGTTAGGTAAAGAAGCCAATAGACCAAGTTAAGTTCAAATTGCACGAAACGTGAAAAACTTGTCCACTGCATAGAATTGAGCATTCCTAAGGCATCAAAATAGACCGTTATACTCTATTTAGTGTTCTTAGAAGTCTTAACTTGCTAGTTTAGCTTTTGGGCATCATTTCGTTAGGTAAAGAAGCCAATAGACCAAGTTAAGTTCAAAATGGCACGAAACGTGAAAAACTTGTCCATGCGTAGAATTGAGCATTCCTAAGGCATCAAAATAGACCGTTATAATCTATTTAGTGTTCTTAGAAGTCTTAACTTGCTAGTTTAGCTTTTGCACAACGTTTCGTTCGGTAAAGAAGCCAATAGACCAAGTTAAGTTCAAGATTGCACGAAACGTGAAGAACTTGTCTACTGCATAGAATTGAGCATTTCTAAGGTTTCAAAATAGACCGTTATACTCTATTTAGTGTTCTTAGAAGTCTTAACTTGCTAGTTTAGCTTTTGGACAACGTTTCGTTAGGTAAAGAAGCCAAGAGACCAAGTTAAGTTCAAGATTGCACGAAACGTGAAAAACTTGTCTATGCATAGAATTGAGCATTTCTAAGGCATCAAAATAGACCGTTATACTCTATTTAGTGTTCTTACAAGTCTTAACTTGCTAGTTTAGCTTTTGGACAACGTTTCGTTGGGTAAAGAAGCCAACAGACCAAGTTAACTTCAAAATTGCACGAAACGTGAAAAACTTGTCTATGCATAGAGGTGAGAATTCCTAAGGCATCAAAATAGACCGTTATACTCTATTTAGTGTTCTTAGAAGTCTTAACTTGCTAGTTTAGCTTTTGGACAAGCGTTTCGTTAGGTAAAGAAGCCAATAGACGACGTTAAGTGCAAAATTGCACAAACGTGAAAAATTTATCCACGCGTAGAATTCAGCATTCCTAGGGCATCAAAATAGACTGTTCTACTCTATTTAATGTTCTTAGAAGTCTTAACTTGCTAGTTTAGCTTTTGGGCAACGTTTCGTTAGGTAAAGAAGCCAATAGACCAAGTTAAGTTCAAATTGCACGAAACGTGAACAACTTGTCCATGCATAGAATTGAGCCTTCCTAAGGCATCAAAATAGACCGTTATACTCTAGTTTAGTGTTCTTAGAAGTCTTAACTTGCTAGTTTAGCTTTTGGACAACGTTACGTTAGGTAAAGAAGCCAATAGATCAAGTTAAGTTCAAAATTGCACGAAACGTGAAAACTTGTCCATGCGTAGAATTGAGCATTCCTAAGGCATCAAAATAGACCGTTATACTCTATTTAGTGTTCTTAGAAGTCTTAACTTGCTAGTTTAGCTTTTGGACAACGTTTCGTTCGGTAAAGAAGCCAATAGACCAAGTTAAGTTCAAGATTGCACGAAACGTGAAGAACTTGTCTACGCATAGAATTGAGCATTTCTAAGGCTATCAAAATAGACCGTTATACTCTATTTAGTGTTCTTAGAAGTCTTAACTTGCTAGTTTAGCTTTTGGACAACGCTTACGTTAGGTAAAGAAGCAAATAGACCAAGTTAAGTTCAAAATGGCACGAAACGTGAAAAACTTTTCCATGCGTAGAATTGAGCATTCCTAAGGCATCAAAATTAGACCGTTATACTCTATTTAGTGTTCTTAGAAGTCTTAACTTGCTAGTTTAGCTTTTGCACAACGTTTCGTTCGGTAAAGAAGCCAATAGACCAAGTTAAGTTCAAGATTGCACGAAACGTGAAGAACTTGTCTACGCATAGAATTGAGCATTTCTAAGGCTTCAAAATAGACCGTTATACTCTATTTAGTGTTCTTAGAAGTCTTAACTTGCTAGTTTAGCTTTTGGACAACGTTTCGTTAGGTAAAGAAGCCAATAGACCAAGTTAAGTTCAAGATTGCACGAAACGTGAAAAACTTGTCTATGCATAGAATTGAGCATTTCTAAGGCATCAAAATAGACCGTTATACTCTATTTAGTGTTCTTACAAGTCTTAACTTGCTAGTTTAGCTTTTGGACAACGTTTCGTTGGGTAAAGAAGCCAACAGACCAAGTTAACTTCAAAATTGCACGAAACGTGAAAAACTTGTCTATGCATAGAGGTGAGCATTCCTAAGGCATCAAAATAGACCGTTATACTCTATTTAGTGTTCTTAGAAGTCTTAACTTGCTAGTTTAGCTTTTGGACAGCGTTTCGTTAGGTAAAGAAGCCAATAGACGACGTTAAGTGCAAAATTGCACAAACGTGAAAAACTTTATCCACGCGTAGAATTCAGCATTCCTAGGGCATCAAAATAGACTGTTCTACTCTATTTAATGTTCTTAGAAGTCTTAACTTGCTAGTTTAGCTTTTGGGCAACGTTTCGTTAGGTAAAGAAGCCAATAGACCAAGTTAAGTTCAAATTTGCACGAAACGTGAAAAACTTGTCCATGCATAGAATTGAGCCTTCCTAAGGCATCAAAATAGACCGTTATACTCTGTTTAGTGTTCTTAGAAGTCTTAACTTGCTAGTTTAGCTTTTGGACAACGTTACGTTAGGTAAAGAAGCCAATAGATCAAGTTAAGTTCAAAATGGCACGAAACGTGAAAAATTTGTCCATGCGTAGAATTGAGCATTCCTAAGGCATCAAAATAGACCGTTATAATCTATTTAGTGTTCTTAGAAGTCTTAACTTGCTAGTTTAGCTTTTGGACAACGTTTCGTTCGGTAAAGAAGCCAATAGACCAAGTTAAGTTCAAGATTGCACGAAACGTGAAGAAACTTGTCTACGCATAGAATTGAGCATTTCTAAGGTTTCACAATAGACCGTTATACTCTATTTAGTGTTCTTAGAAGTCTTAACTTGCTAGTTTAGCTTTTGGACAACGCTTACGTTAGGTAAAGAAGCCAATAGACCAAGTTAAGTTCAAAATGGCACGAAACGTGAAAAACTTTTCCATGCGTAGAATTGAGCATTCCTAAGGCATCAAAATTGACCGTTATAATCTATTTAGTGTTCTTAGAAGTCTTAACTTGCTAGTTTAGCTTTTGCACAACGTTTCGTTCGGTAAAGAAGCCAACAGGCCAAGTTAAGTTCAAAATGGCACGAAACGTGAAATACTTTTCCATGCGTAGAATTGAGCATTTCTAAGGTTCAAAATAGACCGTTATACTCTATTTAGTGTTCTTAGAAGTCTTAACTTGCTAGTTTAGCTTTTGGACAACGTTTCGTTAAGGTAAAGAAGCCAATAGACCAAGTTAAGTTCAAGATTGCACGAAACGTGAAACACTTGTCTATGCATAGAATTGAGCATTCTAAGGCATCAAAATAGACCGTTATACTCTATTTAGTGTTCTTACAAGTCTTAACTTGCTAGTTTAGCTTTTGGACAACGTTTCGTTAGGTAAAGAAGCCAACAGACCAAGTTAAGTTCAAAATTGCACGAAACGTGAAAAACTTGTCCTATGCATAGAGTTGAGCATTCCTAAGGCATCAAAATAGACCGTTATACTCTATTTAGTGTTCTTAGAAGTCTTAACTTGCTAGTTTAGCTTTTGGACAACGTTTCGTTAGGTAAAGAAGCCAATAGACCAAGTTAAGTTCAAGATTGCACGAAACGTGAAACACTTGTCCTATGCATAGAATTGAGCATTCTAAGGCATCAAAATAGACCGTTATACTCTATTTAGTGTTCTTAGAAGTCTTAACTTGCTAGTTTAGCTTTTGGACAACGTTTCGTTAGGTAAAGAAGCCAACTAGACCAAGTTAAGTTCAAAATTGCACGAAACGTGAAAAACTTGTCTATGCATAGAGGTTGAGCATTCCTAAGGCATCAAAATAGACCGTTATAATCTATTTAGTGTTCTTAGAAGTCTTAACTTGCTAGTTTAGCTTTTGCACAACGTTTCGTTCGGTAAAGAAGCCAACAGACCAAGTTAAGTTCAAAATGGCACGAAACGTGAAATACTTTTCCATGCGTAGAATTGAGCATTTCTAAGGTTTCAAAATAGACCGTTATACTCTATTTAGTGTTCTTAGAAGTCTTAACTTGCTAGTTTAGCTTTTGGACAACGTTTCGTTAAGTAAAGAAGCCAAGAGACCAAGTTAAGTTCAAGATTGCACGAAACGTGAAACACTTGTCTATGCATAGAATTGAGCATTTCTAAGGCATCAAAATAGACCGTTATACTCTATTTAGTGTTCTTACAAGTCTTAACTTGCTAGTTTAGCTTTTGGACAACGTTTCGTTGGGTAAAGAAGCCAACAGACCAAGTTAACTTCAAAATTGCACGAAACGTGAAAAACTTGTCCTATGCATAGAGGTGAGAATTCCTAAGGCATCAAAATAGACCGTTATACTCTATTTAGTGTTCTTAGAAGTCTTAACTTGGTAGTTTAGCTTTTGGACAACGTTTCGTTAGGTAAAGAAGCCAAGAGACCAAGTTAAGTTCAAGATTGCACGAAACGTGAAACACTTGTCTATGCATAGAATTGAGCATTTCTAAGGCATCAAAATAGACCGTTATACTCTATTTAGTGTTCTTACAAGTCTTAACTTGCTAGTTTAGCTTTTGGACAACGTTTCGTTAGGTAAAGAAGCCAAGAGACCAAGTTAAGTTCAAGATTACACGAAACGTGAAACACTTGTCTATGCATAGAATTGAGCATTCCTAAGGCATCAAAATAGACCGTTATACTCTATTTAGTGTTCTTACAAGTCTTAACTTGCTAGTTTAGCTTTTGGACAACGTTTCGTTAGGTAAAGAAGCCAACAGACCAAGTTAAGTTCAAAATTGCACGAAACGTGAAAAACTTGTCTATGCATAGAGTTGAGCATTCCTAAGGCATCAAAATAGACCGTTATACTCTATTTAATGTTCTTAGAAGTCTTAACTTGCTTAGTTTAGCTTTTGGGACAACGTTTCGTTAGGTAAAGAAGCCAATAGACCAAGTTAAGTTCAAATTGCACGAAACGTGAAAAACTTGTCCATGCATAGAATTGAGCCTTCCTAAGGCATCAAAATAGACCGTTATACTCTATTTAGTGTTCTTAGAAGTCTTAACTTGCTAGTTTAGCTTTTGGACAACGTTACGTTAGGTAAAGAAGCCAATAGACCAAGTTAAGTTCAAAATGGCACGAAACGTGAAAAACTTGTCCATGCGTAGAATTGAGCATTCCTAAGGCATCAAAATAGACCTTTATAATCTATTTAGTGTTCTTAGAAGTCTTAACTTGCTAGTTTAGCTTTTGGACAACGTTACGTTAGGTGAAGAAGCCAATAGACCAAGTTAAGTTCAAAATGGCACGAAAAACTTGTCCATGCGTAGAATTGAGCATTCCTAAGGCATCAAAATAGACCGTTATAATCTATTTAGTGTTCTTAGAAGTCTTAACTTGCTAGTTTAGCTTTTGGACAACGTTTCGTTCGGTAAAGAAGCCAATAGACCAAGTTAAGTTCAAGATTGCACGAAACGTGAAGAACTTGTCTACGCATAGAATTGAGCATTTCTAAGGTTTCAAAATAGACCGTTATACTCTATTTAGTGTTCTTAGAAGTCTTAACTTGCTAGTTTAGCTTTTGGACAACGCTTACGTTAGGTAAAGAAGCAAATAGACCAAGTTAAGTTCAAAATGGCACGAAACGTGAAAAACTTTTCCATGCGTAGAATTGAGCATTCCTAAGGCATCAAAATAGACCGTTATACTCTATTCAGTGTTCTTAGAAGTCTTAACTTGCTAGTTTAGCTTTTGGACAACGTTTCGTTAGGTAAAGAAGCCAAGAGACCAAGTTAAGTTCAAGATTGCACGAAACGTGAAACACTTGTCTATGCATAGAATTGAGCATTTCTAAGGCATCAAAATAGACCGTTATACTCTATTTAGTGTTCTTACAAGTCTTAACTTGCTAGTTTAGCTTTTGGACAACGTTTCGTTCGGTAAAGAAGCCAATAGACCAAGTTAAGTTCAAGATTGCACGAAACGTGAAAAACTTGTCCATGCATAGAATTGAGCATTCCTAAGGCATCAAAATAGACCGTTATACTCTATTTAGTGTTCTTAGAAGTCTTAACTTGCTAGTTTAGCTTTTGGCACAACGTTTCGTTCGGTAAAGAAGCCAACAGACCAAGTTAAGTTCAAAATTGCACGAAACGTGAAAAACTTGTCTATGCATAGAATTGAGCATTCCTAAGGCATCAAAATAGACCGTTATACTCTATTTAGTGTTCTTAGAAGTCTTAACTTGCTAGTTTAGCTTTTGGACAACGTTTCGTTCGGTAAAGAAGCCAATAGACCAAGTTAAGTTCAAGATTGCACGAAACGTGAAAAACTTGTCCATGCATAGAATTGAGCATTCCTAAGGCATCAAAATAGACCGTTATACTCTATTAGTGTTCTTAGAAGTCTTAACTTGCTAGTTTAGCTTTTGGACAACGTTTCGTTAGGTAAAGAAGCCAAGAGACCAAGTTAAGTTTAAGATTGCACGAAACGTGAAACACTTGTCCTATGCATAGAATTGAGCATTCCTAAGGCATCAAAATAGACCGTTATACTCTATTTAGTGTTCTTACAAGTCTTAACTTGCTAGTTTAGCTTTTGGACAACGTTTCGTTGGGTAAAGAAGCCAACAGACCAAGTTAAGTTCAAATTGCACGAAACGTGAAAAACTTGTCTATGCATAGAGTTGAGCATTCCTAAGGCATCAAAATAGACCGTTATACTCTATTTAGTGTTCTTAGAAGTCTTAACTTGCTAGTTTAGCTTTTGGGACAACGTTTCGTTAGGTAAAGAAGCCAATAGACCAAGTTAAGTTCAAATTTGCACGAAACGTGAACAACTTGTCCATGCATAGAATTGAGCCTTCCTAAGGCATCAAAATAGACCGTTATACTCTATTTAGTGTTCTTAGAAGTCTTAACTTGCTAGTTTAGCTTTTGGACAACGTTACGTTAGGTAAAGAAGCCAATAGACCAAGTTAAGTTCAAAATGGCACGAAACGTGAAAAACTTGTCCATGCATAGAATTGAGCATTCCTAAGGCATCAAAATAGACCTTTATACTCTATTTAGTGTTCTTAGAAGTCTTAACTTGCTAGTTTAGCTTTTGGACAACGTTTCGTTTGGTAAAGAAGCCAATAGACCAAGTTAAGTTCAAGATTGCACGAAACGTGAAAAACTTGTCTATGCATAGAGTTGAGCATTCCTAAGGCATCAAAATAGACCGTTATACTCTATTTAGTGTTCTTAGAAGTCTTAACTTGCTAGTTTAGCTTTTGGACAACGTTTCGTTAGGTAAAGAAGCCAATAGACCAAGTTAAGTTCAAGATTGCACGAAACGTGAAAAACTTGTCCATGCATAGAATTGAGCATTCCTAAGGCATCAAAATAGACCGTTATACTCTATTTAGTGTTCTTACAAGTCTTAACTTGCTAGTTTAGCTTTTGGACAACGTTTCGTTGGGTAAAGAAGCCAACAGACCAAGTTAACTTCAAAATTGCACGAAACGTGAAAAACTTGTCTATGCATAGAGGTGAGAATTCCTAAGGCATCAAAATAGACCGTTATACTCTATTTAGTGTTCTTACAAGTCTTAACTTGCTAGTTTAGCTTTTGGACAACGTTAAGTTAGGTAAAGAAGCCAATAGACCAAGTTAAGTGCAAAATTGCACGAAACGTGAAAAATTTATCCACGCGTAGAATTCAGCATTCCTAGGCATCAAAATAGACGTTCTACTCTATTTAATGTTCTTAGATGTCTTAACTTGCTTGTTTAGCTTTTGGGCAACATTTCGTTAGGTAAAGAAGCCAATAGACCAAGTTAAGTTCAAAATTGCATGAAACGTGAACAACTTGTCCATGCATAGAATTGAGCCTTCCTAAGGCATCAAAATAGACCGTTATACTCTGTTTAGTGTTCTTAGAAGTCTTAACTTGCTAGTTTAGCTTTTGGACAACGTTACGTTAGGTAAAGAAGCCAATAGATCAAGTTAAGTTCAAAATGGCACGAAACGTGAAAAATTTGTCCATGCGTAGAATTGAGCATTCCTAAGGCATCAAAATAGATCGTTATAATCTATTTAGTGTTCTTAGAAGTCTTAACTTGCTAGTTTAGCTTTGGGACAACGTTTCGTTCGGTAAAGAAGCCAATAGACCAAGTTAAGTTCAAGATTGCACGAACGTGAAGAACTTGTCTACGCATAGAATTGAGCATTTCTAAGGTTTCAAAATAGACCGTTATACTCTATTTAGTGTTCTTAGAAGTCTTAACTTGCTAGTTTAGCTTTTGGACAACGCTTACGTTAGGTAAAGAAGCAAATAGACCAAGTTAAGTTCAAAATGGCACGAAACGTGAAAAACTTTTCCATGCGTAGAATTGAGCATTCCTAAGGCATCAAAATAGACCGTTATAATCTATTTAGTGTTCTTAGAAGTCTTAACTTGCTAGTTTAGCTTTTGCACAACGTTTCGTTCGGTAAAGAAGCCAACAGACCAAGTTAAGTTCAAAATTGCACGAAACGTGAAAAACTTGTCTATGCATAGAGTTGAGCATTCCTAAGGCATCAAAATAGACCGTTATAATCTATTTAGTGTTCTTAGAAGTCTTAACTTGCTAGTTTAGCTTTTGGACAACGTTTCGTTCGGTAAAGAAGCCAATAGACCAAGTTAAGTTCAAGATTGCACGAAACGTGAAAAACTTGTCCATGCATAGAATTGAGCATTCCTAAGGCATCAAAATAGACCGTTATACTCTATTTAGTGTTCTTAGAAGTCTTAACTTGCTAGTTTAGCTTTTGGACAACGTTTCGTTAGGTAAAGAAGCCAAGAGACCAAGTTAAGTTCAAGATTGCACGAAACGTGAAAACACTTGTCTATGCATAGAATTGAGCATTTCTAAGGCATCAAAATAGACCGTTATACTCTATTTAGTGTTCTTACAAGTCTTAACTTGCTAGTTTAGCTTTTGGACAACGTTTCGTTAGGTAAAGAAGCCAACAGACCAAGTTAAGTTCAAAATTGCACGAAACGTGAAAAACTTGTCTATGCATAGAGTTGAGCATTCCTAAGGCATCAAAATAGACCGTTATACTCTATTTAATTTTCTTAGAAGTCTTAACTTGCTAGTTTAGCTTTTGGGCAACGTTTCGTTAGGTAAAGAAGCCAATAGACCAAGTTAAGTTCAAATTTGCACGAAACGTGAAAAACTTGTCCATGCATAGAATTGAGCCTTCCTAAGGCATCAAAATAGACCGTTATACTCTGTTTAGTGTTCTTAGAAGTCTTAACTTGCTAGTTTAGCTTTTGGACAACGTTTACGTTAGGTAAAGAAGCCAATAGACCAAGTTAAGTTCAAAATGGCACGAAACGTGAAAAACTTGTCCATGCGTAGAATTGAGCATTCCTAAGGCATCAAAATAGACCTTTATAATCTATTTAGTGTTCTTAGAAGTCTTAACTTGCTAGTTTAGCTTTTGGACAACGTTACGTTAGGTGAAGAAGCCAATAGACCAAGTTAAGTTCAAAATGGCACGAAAAACTTGTCCATGCGTAGAATTGAGCATTCCTAAGGCATCAAAATAGACCGTTACAATCTATTTAGTGTTCTTAGAAGTCTTAGCTTGTTAGTTTAGCTTTTAGACAACGTTTCGTTCGGTAAAGAAGCTAACAGACCAAGTTAAGTTCAAGATTGCACGAAACGTGAACAACTTGTCTACGCATAGAATTGAGCATTTCTAAGGTTTCAAAATAGACCGTTATACTCTATTTAGTGTTGTTAGAAGTCTTAACTTGCTAGTTTAGCTTTTGGACAACGCTACGTTAGGTAAAGAAGCCAATAGACCAAGTTAAGTTCAAAATGGCACGAAACGTGAAATACTTTTCCATGCGTAGAATTGAGCATGCCTAAGGCATCAAAATAGACCGTTATAATCTATTTAGTGTTCTTAGAAGTCTTAACTTGCTAGTTTAGCTTTTGGACAATGTTTCGTTCGGTAAAGAAGCCAACAGACCAAGTTAAGTTCAAATTGCACGAAACGTGAAAAACTTGTCTATGCATAGAGTTGAGCATTCCTAAGGCATCAAAATAGACCGTTATACTCTATTTAGTGTTCTTAGAAGTCTTAACTTGCTAGTTTAGCTTTTGGACAACGTTTCGTTAGGTAAAGAAGCCAAGAGACCAAGTTAAGATCAAGATTGCACGAAACGTGAAAAACTTGTCTATGCATAGAATTGAGAATTCCTAAGGCATCAAAATAGACCGTTATACTCTATTTAGTGTTCTTAGAAGTCTTAACTTGCTAGTTTAGCTTTTGGACAACGTTTCGTTAGGTAAAGAAGCCAATAGACGAAGTTAAGTGCAAAATTGCACAAAACGTGAAAAATTTATCCACGCGTAGAATTCAGCATTCCTAGGGCATCAAAATAGACTGTTCTACTCTATTTAATCTTCTTAGAAGTCTTAACTTGCTTGTTTAGCTTTTGGGCAACGTTTCGTTAGGTAAAGAAGCCAATAGACCAAGTTAACTTCAAATTTGCACGAAACGTGAACAACTTGTCCATGCATAGAATTGAGCCTTCCTAAGGCATCAAAATAGACCGTTATACTCTGTTTAGTGTTCTTAGAAGTCTTAACTTGCTAGTTTAGCTTTTGGACAACGTTACGTTAGGTAAAGAAGCCAATAGACCAAGTTAAGTTCAAAATGGCACGAAACGTGAAAAACTTGTCCATGCGTAGAATTGAGCATTCCTAAGGCATCAAAATAGACCGTTATAATCTATTTAGTGTTCTTAGAAGTCTTAACTTGCTAGTTTAGATTTTGGACAACGTTTCGTTCGGTAAAGAAGGCAATAGACCAAGTTAAGTTCAAGATTGCACGAATCGTGAAGAACTTATCTATGCATAGAATTGAGCATTTCTAAGGTTTCAAAATAGACCGTTATACTCTACTTAGTTTTTTTAGAAGTCTTAACTTGCTAGTTTAGCTTTTGGACAACGTTACGTTAGGTGAAGAAGCCAATAGACCAAGTTAAGTTCAAAATGGCACGAAAAACTTGTCCATGCGTAGAATTGAGCATTCCTAACTCCTAAGGCATCAAAATAGACCGTTATAATCTATTTAGTGTTCTTAGAAGTCTTAACTTGTTAGTTTAGCTTTTGGACAACGTTTCGTTCGGTAAAGAAGCCAACAGACCAAGTTAAGTTCAAAATTGCACAAAACGTGAAAAACTTGTCTATGCATAGAGTTGAGCATTCCTAAGGCATCAAAATAGACCGTTATACTCTATTTAGTGTTCTTAGAAGTCTTAACTTGCTAGTTTAGCTTTTGGACAACGTTTCGTTCAGTAAAGAAGCCAATAGACCAAGTTAAGTTCAAGATTGCACGAAACGTGAAAAACTTGTCCATGCATAGAATTGAGCATTCCTAAGGCATCAAAATAGACCGTTATACTCTATTTAGTGTTCTTAGAAGTCTTAACTGTAGGACCTAGGCGACACAAGAGGGGGAGGGGGTGAATTGTGTCCCCAAATTCCAACTGGGAATCCCCTTACTTTTAAACAGCGAATAGACCACAAAAACAAAGACACAAAGTACAGAAGTTGGTCTTTACTAGTATAGCCCTAACCGGTTCAAATCAATTTTAGTTTCAGATGCAATATCTTAATCCAAAATGATAGGACAAGTAGGACACAACTATATAAGATGTATATAAACGAATATATATGATATAAGATGCTAGGATTCAAGTAATCAACACACTAATTCAGAATTTCATAAACTAGGTTAAAGGGGCTGAAATATCAATATTAAGAACAATATATTTAGATGTGAACCGAAAATCAAGCTTTAACTCTAAACCTGATACCAACTGAAATTAGAGCATAATAAGTACCAGATTATGAAAACAGTTCAGAATATCAATATTAGAATGCTTAGAAAAGTTCTGACCAATATAAACACAAAATGGGCGGATTTGATTTTGCAAGTAATGAGTAGAGAAATGAACTTCTAAATTCAAGTCACCCAAAATTATCACAAGATAATCGAATGATCAAGAATTATGAATGGCAGGATTGAACAGGTAAATAATCAAAGCATGCAAAACAATAAACAAGCAAAAAGTAAAGCACACGATGATTTATAGTAGTTCGGAGCACCCTCCTACATCTACTACCTAAGCACCCTTGCTTAGGATTTTCAAATCCACTAGGATAAATAGTTTCCTCAAGAAACCAACAACTCACAGAGGGTTTTTACAAGTCACCCTTAAACTTTTCACAACCTCACAAGGTAAGGGATACAATTTTAGGCTCTAGGTTCCACTCTAGTGTTTAACCAACAAGGTTTGAGGGAACTCTCACAAATTTGACAAAGGCTCACAGGTAGGATTGAAATATAAAGTGTCGGAGAGCTTTGTAGTAACAACAATATATGCTTGTAGAACTAGACTTGGAAGACTTGGCTTTTTGCTGGAGAGAAAGAGAGCTTGAGAGAATAGGCTATGTAGCTTGTAGCAAGTCTTGTGTCATCTCCTCTTGTATGGATGGCTATTTATAGGAAAGCCAAGTAGAGATAGTTGAGAGCATCCCTTGATCTTCTCATCTTCACTTGAACTTTGAATTTGAATGTAGTTTTTTTTTGAAAACAAACTTGATATTCTCCTTTTATAGTGCAACAGCCTCTCTTTGAACAATGCTGCCAACAAACTTGATTTCCTCCATTCAAATGTATCAATCTCTTGTCTTTGAATGTAGACAACATACTTGGCCATGTTCACCCAAGATTTTCGTCCATTTAAGTCTCTTGTTGAAGAAATGCAACCACTTGATCATAACAACTCCATTTTGACTTGAATGAGATCTTTACCAACATGACTTTTGAAATTGGCTTCATCTTCTTTCAAATTTCAGCCAATCAAAGCTCCTTTGAAGATATCTCCTCAGCTTCAACTTTGAAAATTTGATTTCAAGGGCTTGAATCTCTCTCTTGGTTATCTCCTCATAAGTTGCAACAAACTTTGATTTTGATCTTCAAAAAATACGGCAACACATCTTGAACCTTGCCACATTCTTGTTCTTGTACACTGAATTTCGAAAATCATGCAACAACCTTGACTTGATTTTGAATTTCGAATTTCGAATCTCCAACTTTGAATTTCGAATCCTCTCTTTAAATTTTGAATGTAGTTTGTTGAGATCTCCATCAAATACTCTCCATAAAGTGCTTGGCTGAAATTGACACAGCTTGTCCTAATTGGACACACCTTGTCTGAAATGAACATTTTCAACATTCACCTTCTAGTGGATTTGCAAGAGTACTTAGGATTTTCATAGCTTGTCCTAAGTCATACAAGACTATTCTTGGACAGCCGGATTACTACAACTCTTGTCTTAACCTGAAAAACCTTAAGATATGCTTGTAAGCTCATTTGAGCTTCATGCTTGAACCATAGGTTAGTGAGTTCAAATAATCAACATTTGAGCATATAACATCATAATATATATGAACTTATGTACATATAAGTTTCCAGCTCAAACAAATATCATTTAGTCACATAAGCACTCAATTAAAACAAATAAACATAATTTTCGGAAATGAACTAGGGCACAGCTTTTCAGCTACTAAACGGCAGAATTTGTTATTCATTCCCTCAAGTAAAATGTTCCTTATGATGTGATTAATGTCTCTGTAAAAATTCAGCTCATTTAGATGTCATTTCATATAAAAACGATCGTTGAGTTCACAACTAGTTTTAAAACACTTGAATGAAAAACCAATTAAGAGAAGTCTCAAATTCAATCAATTTACCATCAAATTCATCACAAAGATCATGTTATCAAATAGCATAGCATGATACAATCATCAAAACAAAACGTGAAGAACGTTATACTCTATTTAGTGTTCTTAGAAGTCTTAACTTGCTCGTTTAGCTTTTGGACAACGTTTCGCTAAGTAAAGAAGCCAATAGACCAAGTTAAGTTCAAGATTGCACGAAACGTGAAGAACTTGTCTATGCATAGAATTGAGCATTTCTAAGGCATCAAAATAGACCGTTATACTCTATTTAGTGTTCTTAGAAGTCTTAACTTGCTCGTTTAGCTTTTGGACAACGTTTCGCTAAGTAAAGAAGCCAATAGACCAAGTTAAGTTCAAGATTGCACGAAACGTGAAGAACTTGTCTATGCATAGAATTGAGCATTTCTAAGGCATCAAAATAGACCGTTATACTCTATTTAGTGTTCTTAGAAGTCTTAACTTGCTCGTTTAGCTTTTGGACAACGTTTCGCTAAGTAAAGAAGCCAATAGACCAAGTTAAGTTCAAGATTGCACGAAACGTGAAGAACTTGTCTATGCATAGAATTGAGCATTTCTAAGGCATCAAAATAGACCGTTATACTCTATTTAGTGTTCTTAGAAGTCTTAACTTGCTCGTTTAGCTTTTGGGCAGCGTTTCGTTAGGTAAAGAAGCCAATAGACCAAGTTAAGTTCAAAATTGCACGAAACGTGAACAACTTGTCCATGCATAGAATTGAGCCTTCCTAAGGCATTAAAATAGACCGTTATACTCTACTTAGTGTTCTTAGAAGTCTTAACTTGCTAGTTTAGCTTTTGGACAACGTTACGTTAGGTAAAGAAGCCAATATACCAAGTTAAGTTCAAAATGGCACGAAACGTGAAAAACTTGTCCATGCGTAGAACTGAGCATTCCTAAGGCATCAAAATAGACCGTTATACACTATTTAGTGTTCTTAGAAGTCTTAACTTGCTTGTTTAGCTTTTGGACAACGTTTCGTTCGGTAAAGAAGCCAACAGACCAAGTTAAGTTCAAAATTGCACGAAACGTGAAAAACTTGTCTATGCATAGAGTTGAGCATTCCTAAGGCATCAAAATAGACCGTTATACTCTATTTAGTGTTATTAGAAGTCTTAACTTGCTAGTTTAGCTTTTGGGCAACGTTTCGTTCGGTAAAGAAGCCAACAGACCAAGTTAAGTTCAAAATTGCACGAAACGTGAAAAACTTGTCCATACATAGAATTGAGCATTCCTAAGGCATCAAAATAGACCGTTATACTCTATTTAGTGTTCTTAGAAGTCTTAACCTGCTAGTTTAGCTTTTGGGCAACGTTTCGTTCGGTAAAGAAGCCAATAGACCAAGTTAAGTTCAAGATTGCACGAAACGTGAAAAACTTGTCCATGAATAGAATTGAGCATTCCTAAGGCATCAAAATAGACCGTTATACTCTATTTAGTGTTCTTAGAAGTCTTAACTTGCTAGTTTAGCTTTTGGACAACGTTTCGTCAGGTAAAGATGCCAATAGACCAAGTTAAGTTCAAAATTGCACGAAACGTGAAAAACTTGTCCATGCATAGAATTGAGCCTTCCTAAGGCATCAAAATAGACCGTTATACTCTACTTAGTGTTCTTAGAAGTCTTAACTTGCTAGTTTAGCTTTTGGGCAACGTTACGTTAGGTAAAGAAGCCAATAGACCAAGTTAAGTTCAAAATGGCACGAAAAGTGAAAAACTTGTCCATGCGTAGAATTGAGCATTCCTAAGGCATCAAAATAGACCGTTATACTCTATTTAGTGTTCTTAGAAGTCTTAACTTGCTAGTTTAGCTTTTGGACAAGGTTTCGTTCGGTAAAGAAGCCAACAGACCAAGTTAAGTTCAAAATTGCACGAAACGTGAAAAACTTGTCTATGCATAGAGTTGAGCATTCCTAAGGCATCAAAATAGACCGTTATACTCTATTTAGTGTTCTTAGAAGTCTTAAATTGCTAGTTTAGCTTTTGGACAACGTTACGTTAGGTAAAGAAGCCAATAGACCAAGTTAAGTTCATCATGGCACGAAACGTGAAAAACTTGTCCATGCTTAGAATTGAGCATTCCTAAGGCATCAAAATAGACCGTTATACTCTATTTAGTGTTCTTAGAAGTCTTAACTTGCTAGTTTAGCTTTTGGACAACGTTTCGTCAGGTAAAGAAGCCAATAGACCAAGTTAAGTTCAAGATTGCACAAAACGTGAAAAACTTGTCTATGCATAGAATTGAGCATTGCTAAGGCATCAAAATAGACCGTTGTACTCTATTTAGTGTTCTTAGAAGTCTTAACTTGCTAGTTTAGCTTTTGGACAACGTTTCGTCAGGTAAAGAAGCCAATAGACCAAGTTAAGTTCAAAATTGCATGAAACGTGAAAAATTTGTCCATGCATAGAATTGAGCCTTCCTAAGGCATCAAAATAGACCGTTATACTCTACTTAGTGTTCTTAGAAATCTTAACTTGCTAGTTTAGCTTTTGGGCAACGTTTCGTTAGGTAAAGAACCAATAGACCAAGTTAAGTTCAAGATTGCACGAAACGTGAAAAACTTGTCTATGCATAGAATTGAGCATTTCTAAGGCATCAAAATAGACCGTTGTACTCTATTAAGTGTTCTTAGAAGTCTTAACTTGCTAGTTTAGCTTTTGGGCAACGTTTCGTTAGGTAAAGAAGCCAATAGACCAAGTTAAGTTCAAAATTGCACGAAACGTGAAAAACTTGTCCATACATAGAATTGAGCATTCCTAAGGCATCAAAATAGACCGTTATACTCTATTTAGTGTTCCTAGAAGTCTTAACCTGCTAGTTTAGCTTTTGGACAACGTTTCGTTCGGTAAATAAGCCAATAGACCAAGTTAAGTTCAAGATTGCACGAAACGTGAAAAACTTGTCCATGCATAGAATTGAGCATTCCTAAGGCATCAAAATAGACCGTTATACTCTATTTAGTGTTCTTAGAAGTCTTAACTTGCTAGTTTAGCTTTTGGACAACGTTTCGTTCGGTAAAGAAGCCAACAGACCAAGTTAAGTTCAAAATTGCACGAAACGTGAAAAACTTGTCTATGCATAGAGTTGAGAATTCCTAAGGCATCAAAATAGACCGTTATACTCTATTTATTGTTCTTAGAAGTCTTAACTTGCTAGTTTAGCTTTTGGACAACGTTACGTTAGGTAAAGAAGCCAATAGACCAAGTTAAGTTCATCATGGCACGAAACGTGAAAAACTTGTCCATGCGTAGAATTGAGCATTCCTAAGGCATCAAAATAGACCGTTATACTCTATTTAGTGTTCTTAGAAGTCTTAACTTGCTAGTTTAGCTTTTGGACAACGTTTCGTTCGGTAAAAAAGCCAACAGACCAAGTTAAGTTCAAAATTGCACGAAACGTGAAAAACTTGTCTATGCATAGAGTTGAGCATTCCTAAGGCATCAAAATAGACCGTTATACTCTATTTAGTGTTCTTAGAAGTCTTAAATTGCTAGTTTAGCTTTTGGACAACGTTACGTTAGGTAAAGAAGCCAATAGACCAAGTTAAGTTCATCATGGCACGAAACGTGAAAAACTTGTCCATACTTAGAATTGAGCATTCCTAAGGCATCAAAATAGACCGTTATACTCTATTTAGTGTTCTTAGAAGTCTTAACTTGCTAGTTTAGCTTTTGGACAACGTTTCGTCAGGTAAAGAAGCCAATAGACCAAGTTAAGTTCAAGATTGCACGAAACGTGAAAAACTTGTCTATGCATAGAATTGAGCATTGCTAAGGCATCAAAATAGACCGTTGTACTCTATTTAGTGTTCTTAGAAGTCTTAACTTGCTAGTTTAGCTTTTGGACAACGTTTCGTCAGGTAAAGAAGCCAATAGACCAAGTTAAGTTCAAAATTGCATGAAACGTGAAAAACTTTGTCCATGCATAGAATTGAGCCTTCCTAAGGCATCAAAATAGACCGTTATACTCTACTTAGTGTTCTTAGAAATCTTAACTTGCTAGTTTAGCTTTTGGGCAACGTTTCGTTAGGTAAAGAAACCAATAGAACAAGTTAAGTTCAAGATTGCACGAAACGTGAAAAACTTGTCTATGCATAGAATTGAGCATTTCTAAGGCATCAAAATAGACCGTTGTACTCTATTTAGTGTTCTTAGAAGTCTTAACTTGCTAGTTTAGCTTTTGGGCAACGTTTCGTTAGGTAAAGAAGCCAATAGACCAAGTTAAGTTCAAAATTGCACGAAACGTGAAAAACTTGTCCATACATAGAATTGAGCATTCCTAAGGCATCAAAATAGACCGTTATACTCTATTTAGTGTTCTTAGAAGTCTTAACCTGCTAGTTTAGCTTTTGGACAACGTTTCGTTCGGTTAATAAGCCAATAGACCAAGTTAAGTTCAAGATTGCACGAAACGTGAAAAACTTGTCCATGCATAGAATTGAGCATTCCTAAGGCATCAAAATAGACCGTTATACTCTATTTAGTGTTATTAGAAGTCTTAACTTGCTAGTTTAGCTTTTGGACAACGTTTCGTCAGGTAAAGAAGCCAATAGACCAAGTTAAGTTCAAGATTGCACGAAACGTGAAAAACTTGTCCATGCATAGAATTGAGCATTCCTAAGGCATCAAAATAGACCGTTATACTCTATTTAGTGTTCTTAGAAGTCTTAACTTGCTAGTTTAGCTTTTGGACAACGTTTCGTTCGGTAAAGAAGCCAACTAGACCAAGTTAAGTTCAAAATTGCACGAAACGTGAAAAACTTGTCTATGCATAGAGTTGAGCATTCCTAAGGCATCAAAATAGACCGTTATACTCTATTTAGTGTTCTTAGAAGTCTTAACTTGCTAGTTTAGCTTTTGGACAACGTTACGTTAGGTAAAGAAGCCAATAGACCAAGTTAAGTTCATCATGGCACGAAACGTGAAAAACTTGTCCCTGCGTAGAATTGAGCATTCCTAAGGCATCAAAATAGACCGTTATACTCTATTTAGTGTTCTTAGAAGTCTTAACTTGCTAGTTTAGCTTTTGGACAACGTTTCGTTCGGTAAAAAGCCAACTAGACCAAGTTAAGTTCAAAATTGCACGAAACGT
Source organism: Tripterygium wilfordii (assembly GCF_013401445.1). Classification (NCBI taxonomy): domain Eukaryota; kingdom Viridiplantae; phylum Streptophyta; class Magnoliopsida; order Celastrales; family Celastraceae; genus Tripterygium; species Tripterygium wilfordii. The sequence continues at coordinate 143,495 of NW_024056377.1, forward strand.
GAAAAACTTGTCTATGCATAGAGTTGAGCATTCCTAAGGCATCAAAATAGACCGTTATACTCCTATTTAGTGTTCTTAGAAGTCTTAACTTGCTAGTTTAGCTTTTGGACAACGTTACGTTAGGTAAAGAAGCCAATAGACCAAGTTAAGTTCATCATGGCACGAAACGTGAAAAACTTGTCCATACTTAGAATTGAGCATTCCTAAGGCATCAAAATAGACCGTTATACTCTATTTAGTGTTCTTAGAAGTCTTAACTTGCTAGTTTAGCTTTTGGACAACGTTTCGTCAGGTAAAGAAGCCAATAGACCAAGTTAAGTTCAAGATTGCACGAAACGTGAAAAACTTGTCTATGCATAGAATTGAGCATTTCTAAGGCATCAAAATAGACCGTTGTACTCTATTTAGTGTTCTTAGAAGTCTTAACTTGCTAGTTTAGCTTTTGGACAACGTTTCGTCAGGTAAAGAAGCCAATAGACCAAGTTAAGTTCAAAATTGCACGAAACGTGAAAAATTTGTCCATGCATAGAATTGAGCCTTCCTAAGGCATCAAAATAGACCGTTATACTCTACTTTAGTGTTCTTAGAAGTCTTAACTTGCTAGTTTAGCTTTTGGGCAACGTTTCGTTAGGTAAAGAAGCCAATAGACCAAGTTAAGTTCAAAATTGCACGAAACGTGAAAAACTTGTCCATACATAGAATTGAGCATTCCTAAGGCATCAAAATAGACCGTTATACTCTATTTAGTGTTCTTAGAAGTCTTAACCTGCTAGTTTAGCTTTTGGACAACGTTTCGTTCGGTAAAGAAGCCAATAGACCAAGTTAAGTTCAAGATTGCACGAAACGTGAAAAACTTGTCCATGCATAGAATTGAGCATTCCTAAGGCATCAAAATAGACCGTTATACTCTATTTAGTGTTCTTAGAAGTCTTAACTTGCTAATTTAGCTTTTGGACAACGTTTCGTCAGGTAAAGAAGCCAATAGACCAAGTTAAGTTCAAAATTGCACGAAACGTGAAAAACTTGTCCATGCATAGAATTGAGCATTCCTAAGGCATCAAAATAGACCGTTATACTCTATTTAGTGTTCTTAGAAGTCTTAACTTGCTAGTTTAGCTTTTGGACAACGTTTCGTTCAGGTAAAGAAGCCAATAGACCAAGTTAAGTTCAAATTGCACGAAACGTGAAAAACTTGTCCTATGCATAGAATTGAGCATTCCTAAGGCATCAAAATAGACCGTTATACTCTATTTAGTGTTCTTAGAAGTCTTAACTTGCTAGTTTAGCTTTTGGACAACGTTACGTTAGGTAAAGAAGCCAATAGACCAAGTTAAGTTCAAATTGGCACGAAACGTGAAAAACTTGTCCATGCGTAGAATTGAGCATTCCTAAGGCATCAAAATAGACCGTTATACTCTATTTAGTGTTCTTAGAAGTCTTAACTTGCTAGTTTAGCTTTTGGACAACGTTTCGTTAGGTAAAGAAGCCAATAGACCAAGTTAAGTTCAAGATTGCACGAAACGTGAAAAACTTGTCTATGCATAGAATTGAGCATTTCCTAAGGCATCAAAATAGACCGTTATACTCTATTTAGTGTTCTTAGAAGTCTTAACTTGCTAGTTTAGCTTTTGGACAACGTTTCGTCAGGTAAAGAAGCCAATAGACCAAGTTAAGTTCAAATTGCACGAAACGTGAAAAACTTGTCCATGCATAGAATTGAGCATTCCTAAGGCATCAAAATAGACCGTTATACTCTACTTAGTGTTCTTAGAAGTCTTAACTTGCTAGTTTAGCTTTTGGACAACGTTTCGTTCAGGTAAAGAAGCCAATAGACCAAGTTAAGTTCAAGATTGCACGAAACGTGAAAAACTTGTCCTATGCATAGAATTGAGCATTCCTAAGGCATCAAAATAGACCGTTATACTCTATTTAGTGTTCTTAGAAGTCTTAACTTGCTAGTTTAGCTTTTGGACAACGTTTCGTTAGGTAAAGAAGCCAATAGACCAAGTTAAGTTCAAATTGCACGAAACGTGAAAAACTTGTCCTATGCATAGAATTGAGCATTCCTAAGGCATCAAAATAGACCGTTATACTCTATTTAGTGTTCTTAGAAGTCTTAACTTGCTAGTTTAGCTTTTGGACAACGTTTCGTTCAGGTAAAGAAGCCAATAGACCAAGTTAAGTTCAAATTGCACGAAACGTGAAAAACTTGTCCATGCATAGAATTGAGCATTCCTAAGGCATCAAAATAGACCGTTATACTCTATTTAGTGTTCTTAGAAGTCTTAACTTGCTAGTTTAGCTTTTGGACAACGTTTACGTTAGGTAAAGAAGCCAATAGACCAAGTTAAGTTCAAATTGCACGAAACGTGAAAAACTTGTCTATGCATAGAATTGAGCATTTCCTAAGGCATCAAAATAGACCGTTATACTCTATTTAGTGTTCTTAGAAGTCTTAACTTGCTAGTTTAGCTTTTGGACAACGTTTCGTTAGGTAAAGAAGCCAATAGACCAAGTTAAGTTCAAGATTGCACGAAACGTGAAAAACTTGTCCATGCATAGAATTGAGCATTCCTAAGGCATCAAAATAGACCGTTATACTCTATTTAGTGTTCTTAGAAGTCTTAACTTGCTAGTTTAGCTTTTGGACAACGTTTCGTTAGGTAAAGAAGCCAATAGACCAAGTTAAGTTCAAATTGCACGAAACGTGAAAAACTTGTCTATGCATAGAATTGAGCATTCCTAAGGCATCAAAATAGACCGTTATACTCTATTTAGTGTTCTTAGAAGTCTTAACTTGCTAGTTTAGCTTTTGGACAACGTTTCGTCAGGTAAAGAAGCCAATAGACCAAGTTAAGTTCAAATTGCACGAAACGTGAAAAACTTGTCCATGCATAGAATTGAGCATTCCTAAGGCATCAAAATAGACCGTTATACTCTATTTAGTGTTCTTAGAAGTCTTAACTTGCTAGTTTAGCTTTTGGACAACGTTACGTTAGGTAAAGAAGCCAATAGACCAAGTTAAGTTCATCATTGCACGAAACGTGAAAAACTTGTCTATGCATAGAATTGAGCATTTCCTAAGGCATCAAAATAGACCGTTATACTCTATTTAGTGTTCTTAGAAGTCTTAACTTGCTAGTTTAGCTTTTGGACAACGTTTCGTCAGGTAAAGAAGCCAATAGACCAAGTTAAGTTCAAATTGCACGAAACGTGAAAAACTTGTCCATGCATAGAATTGAGCATTCCTAAGGCATCAAAATAGACCGTTATACTCTATTTAGTGTTCTTAGAAGTCTTAACTTGCTAGTTTAGCTTTTGGGACAACGTTACGTTAGGTAAAGAAGCCAATAGACCAAGTTAAGTTCATAATGCACGAAACGTGAAAAACTTGTCCTATGCATAGAATTGAGCATTCCTAAGGCATCAAAATAGACCGTTATACTCTATTTAGTGTTCTTAGAAGTCTTAACTTGCTAGTTTAGCTTTTGGACAACGTTTCGTTCAGGTAAAGAAGCCAATAGACCAAGTTAAGTTCAAATTGCACGAAACGTGAAAAACTTGTCCATGCATAGAATTGAGCATTCCTAAGGCATCAAAATAGACCGTTATACTCTATTTAGTGTTCTTAGAAGTCTTAACTTGCTAGTTTAGCTTTTGGACAACGTTTCGTTAGCTAAAGAAGCCAATAGACCAAGTTAAGTTCATAATTGCACGAAACGTGAAAAACTTGTCTATGCATAGAATTGAGCATTCCTAAGGCATCAAAATAGACCGTTATACTCTATTTAGTGTTCTTAGAAGTCTCTAACTTGCTAGTTTAGCTTTTGGACAACGTTTCGTTCAGGTAAAGAAGCCAATAGACCAAGTTAAGTTCAAGATTGCACGAAACGTGAAAAACTTGTCCATGCATAGAATTGAGCATTCCTAAGGCATCAAAATAGACCGTTATACTCTATTTAGTGTTCTTAGAAGTCTTAACTTGCTAGTTTAGCTTTTGGACAACGTTCGTTAGGCTAAAGAAGCCAATAGACCAAGTTAAGTTCAATCATTGCACGAAACGTGAAAAACTTGTCTATGCATAGAATTGAGCATTCCTAAGGCATCAAAATAGACCGTTGTACTCTATTTAGTGTTCTTAGAAGTCTTAACTTGCTAGTTTAGCTTTTGGACAACGTTTCGTCAGGTAAAGAAGCCAATAGACCAAGTTAAGTTCAAATTGCACGAAACGTGAAAAACTTGTCCATGCATAGAATTGAGCATTCCTAAGGCATCAAAATAGACCGTTATACTCTATTTAGTGTTCTTAGAAGTCTTAACTTGCTAGTTTAGCTTTTGGACAACGTTTCGTCAGGTAAAGAAGCCAATAGACCAAGTTAAGTTCAAATTGCACGAAACGTGAAAAACTTGTCCTATGCATAGAATTGAGCATTCCTAAGGCATCAAAATAGACCGTTATACTCTATTTAGTGTTCTTAGAAGTCTTAACTTGCTAGTTTAGCTTTTGGACAACGTTACGTTAGGTAAAGAAGCCAATAGACCAAGTTAAGTTCAAAATGCACGAAACGTGAAAAACTTGTCCATGCATAGAATTGAGCATTCCTAAGGCATCAAAATAGACCGTTATACTCTATTTAGTGTTCTTAGAAGTCTTAACTTGCTAGTTTAGCTTTTGGACAACGTTTCGTTCAGGTAAAGAAGCCAATAGACCAAGTTAAGTTCAAAATTGCACGAAACGTGAAAAACTTGTCTATGCATAGATTTGAGCATTCCTAAGGCATCAAAATAGACCGTTATACTCTATTTAGTGTTCTTAGAAGTCTTAACCTGCTAGTTTAGCTTTTGGACAACGTTACGTTAGGTAAAGAAGCCAATAGACCAAGTTAAGTTCATCATGGCACGAAACGTGAAAAACTTGTCCATGCGTAGAATTGAGCATTCCTAAGGCATCAAAATAGACCGTTATACTCTATTTAGTGTTCTTAGAAGTCTTAACTTGCTAGTTTAGCTTTTGGACAACGTTTCGTCAGGTAAAGAAGCCAATAGACCAAGTTAAGTTCAAGATTGCACGAAACGTGAAAAACTTGTCTATGCATAGAATTGAGCATTCCTAAGGCATCAAAATAGACCGTTATACTCTATTTAGTGTTCTTAGAAGTCTTAACTTGCTAGTTTAGCTTTTGGACAACGTTTCGTCAGGTAAAGAAGCCAATAGACCAAGTTAAGTTCAAAATTGCACGAAACGTGAAAAACTTGTCCATGCATAGAATTGAGCATTCCTAAGGCATCAAAATAGACCGTTATACTCTATTTAGTGTTCTTAGAAGTCTTAACTTGCTAGTTTAGCTTTTGGACAACGTTTACGTTAGGCTAAAGAAGCCAATAGACCAAGTTAAGTTCAATGGCACGAAACGTGAAAAACTTGTCCTATGCATAGAATTGAGCATTTCCTAAGGCATCAAAATAGACCGTTATACTCTATTTAGTGTTCTTAGAAGTCTTAACTTGCTAGTTTAGCTTTTGGACAACGTTTCGTCAGGTAAAGAAGCCAATAGACCAAGTTAAGTTCAAATTGCACGAAACGTGAAAAACTTGTCCATGCATAGAATTGAGCATTCCTAAGGCATCAAAATAGACCGTTATACTCTATTTAGTGTTCTTAGAAGTCTTAACTTGCTAGTTTAGCTTTTGGACAACGTTACGTTAGGTAAAGAAGCCAATAGACCAAGTTAAGTTCAAAATTGGCACGAAACGTGAAAAACTTGTCCATGCAGTAGAATTGAGCATTCCTAAGGCATCAAAATAGACCGTTATACTCTATTTAGTGTTCTTAGAAGTCTTAACTTGCTAGTTTAGCTTTTGGACAACGTTACGTCAGGTAAAGAAGCCAATAGACCAAGTTAAGTTCAAATTGCACGAAACGTGAAAAAACTTGTCCATGCATAGAATTGAGCATTCCTAAGGCATCAAAATAGACCGTTATACTCTATTTAGTGTTCTTAGAAGTCTTAACTTGCTAGTTTAGCTTTTGGACAACGTTTACGTCAGGTAAAGAAGCCAATAGACCAAGTTAAGTTCAAAATTGCACGAAACGTGAAAAACTTGTCCATGCATAGAATTGAGCATTCCTAAGGCATCAAAATAGACCGTTATACTCTATTTAGTGTTCTTAGAAGTCTTAACTTGCTAGTTTAGCTTTTGGACAACGTTTACGTTAGGTAAAGAAGCCAATAGACCAAGTTAAGTTCAAATTGCACGAAACGTGAAAAACTTGTCTATGCATAGAATTGAGCATTTCTAAGGCATCAAAATAGACCGTTATACTCTATTTAGTGTTCTTAGAAGTCTTAACTTGCTAGTTTAGCTTTTGGACAACGTTTCGTCAGGTAAAGAAGCCAATAGACCAAGTTAAGTTCAAATTGCACGAAACGTGAAAAACTTGTCCATGCATAGAATTGAGCATTCCTAAGGCATCAAAATAGACCGTTATACTCTATTTAGTGTTCTTAGAAGTCTTAACTTGCTAGTTTAGCTTTTGGACAACGTTTCGTTAGGTAAAGAAGCCAATAGACCAAGTTAAGTTCAAATTGCACGAAACGTGAAAAACTTGTCCATGCATAGAATTGAGCATTCCTAAGGCATCAAAATAGACCGTTATACTCTATTTAGTGTTCTTAGAAGTCTTAACTTGCTAGTTTAGCTTTTGGACAACGTTTCGTTCAGGTAAAGAAGCCAATAGACCAAGTTAAGTTCAAATTGCACGAAACGTGAAAAACTTGTCTATGCATAGAATTGAGCATTCCTAAGGCATCAAAATAGACCGTTATACTCTATTTAGTGTTCTTAGAAGTCTTAACTTGCTAGTTTAGCTTTTGGACAACGTTACGTTAGGTAAAGAAGCCAATAGACCAAGTTAAGTTCACAATGGCACGAAACGTGAAAAACTTGTCCATGCGTAGAATTGAGCATTCCTAAGGCATCAAAATAGACCGTTATACTCTATTTAGTGTTCTTAGAAGTCTTAACTTGCTAGTTTAGCTTTTGGACAACGTTTCGTCAGGTAAAGAAGCCAATAGACCAAGTTAAGTTCAAGATTGCACGAAACGTGAAAAACTTGTCTATGCATAGAATTGAGCATTTCCTAAGGCATCAAAATAGACCGTTATACTCTATTTAGTGTTCTTAGAAGTCTTAACTTGCTAGTTTAGCTTTTGGACAACGTTTCGTTCAGGTAAAGAAGCCAATAGACCAAGTTAAGTTCAAAATTCCACGAAACGTGAAAAATTTGTCCATGCATAGAATTGAGCCTTCCTAAGGCATCAAAATAGACCGTTATACTCTATTTAGTGTTCTTTGAAGTCTTAACTTGCTAGTTTAGCTTTTGGACAACGTTCGTTAGGTAAAGAAGCCAATAGACCAAGTTAAGTTCAAGATGGCACGAAACGTGAAAAACTTGTCTATGCATAGAATTGAGCATTTCTAAGGCATCAAAATAGACCGTTGTACTCTATTTAGTGTTCTTAGAAGTCTTAAACTTGCTAGTTTAGCTTTTGGACAACGTTTCGTCAGGTAAAGAAGCCAATAGACCAAGTTAAGTTCAAAATTGCACGAAACGTGAAAAACTTGTCCATGCATAGAATTGAGCATTCCTAAGGCATCAAAATAGACCGTTATACTCTATTTAGTGTTCTTAGAAGTCTTAACCTGCTAGTTTAGCTTTTGGACAACGTTACGTTAGGTAAAGAAGCCAATAGACCAAGTTAAGTTCAAATTGCACGAACGTGAAAAACTTGTCCATGCATAGAATTGAGCATTTCCTAAGGCATCAAAATAGACCGTTATACTCTATTTAGTGTTCTTAGAAGTCTTAACTTGCTAGTTTAGCTTTTGGACAACGTTTCGTCAGGTAAAGAAGCCAATAGACCAAGTTAAGTTCAAAATTGCACGAAACGTGAAAAACTTGTCCATGCATAGAATTGAGCATTCCTAAGGCATCAAAATAGACCGTTATACTCTATTTAGTGTTCTTAGAAGTCTTAACTTGCTAGTTTAGCTTTTGGACAACGTTTCGTCAGGTAAAGAAGCCAATAGACCAAGTTAAGTTCAAATTGCACGAAACGTGAAAAACTTGTCCATGCATAGAATTGAGCATTCCTAAGGCATCAAAATAGACCGTTATACTCTATTTAGTGTTCTTAGAAGTCTTAACTTGCTAGTTTAGCTTTTGGACAACGTTACGTTAGGTAAAGAAGCCAATAGACCAAGTTAAGTTCAAATTGCACGAAACGTGAAAAACTTGTCTATGCATAGAATTGAGCATTTCCTAAGGCATCAAAATAGACCGTTGTACTCTATTTAGTGTTCTTAGAAGTCTTAACTTGCTAGTTTAGCTTTTGGACAACGTTTCGTCAGGTAAAAAAGCCAATAGACCAAGTTAAGTTCAAAATTGCACGAAACGTGAAAAACTTGTCCATGCATAGAATTGAGCATTCCTAAGGCATCAAAATAGACCGTTATACTCTACTTTAGTGTTCTTAGAAGTCTTAACTTGCTAGTTTAGCTTTTGGACAACGTTTCGTTAGGTAAAGAAGCCAATAGACCAAGTTAAGTTCAAATTGCACGAAACGTGAAAAACTTGTCTATGCATAGAATTGAGCATTTCCTAAGGCATCAAAATAGACCGTTATACTCTATTTAGTGTTCTTAGAAGTCTTAACTTGCTAGTTTAGCTTTTGGACAACGTTTCGTTCGGTAAAGAAGCCAATAGACCAAGTTAAGTTCAAAATTGCACGAAACGTGAAAAACTTGTCCATGCATAGAATTGAGCATTCCTAAGGCATCAAAATAGACCGTTATACTCTATTTAGTGTTCTTAGAAGTCTTAACTTGCTAGTTTAGCTTTTGGACAACGTTTACGTTAGGCTAAAGAAGCCAATAGACCAAGTTAAGTTCATAATTGCACGAAACGTGAAAAACTTGTCTATGCATAGAATTGAGCATTTCCTAAGGCATCAAAATAGACCGTTATACTCTATTTAGTGTTCTTAGAAGTCTTAACTTGCTAGTTTAGCTTTTGGACAACGTTTCGTTCAGGTAAAGAAGCCAATAGACCAAGTTAAGTTCAAGATTGCACGAAACGTGAAAAACTTGTCCATGCATAGAATTGAGCATTCCTAAGGCATCAAATAGACCGTTATACTCTATTTAGTGTTCTTAGAAGTCTTAACTTGCTAGTTTAGCTTTTGGACAACGTTTCGTTAGGCTAAAGAAGCCAATAGACCAAGTTAAGTTCAAATGGCACGAAACGTGAAAAACTTGTCCATGCATAGAATTGAGCATTTCCTAAGGCATCAAAATAGACCGTTATACTCTATTTAGTGTTCTTAGAAGTCTTAACTTGCTAGTTTAGCTTTTGGACAACGTTTCGTAGGTAAAGAAGCCAATAGACCAAGTTAAGTTCAATATTGCACGAAACGTGAAAAACTTGTCCTATGCATAGAATTGAGCATTTCCTAAGGCATCAAAATAGACCGTTATACTCTATTAGTGTTCTTAGAAGTCTTAACTTGCTAGTTTAGCTTTGGACAACGTTTCGTCAGGTAAAGAAGCCAATAGACCAAGTTAAGTTCAAATTGCACGAAACGTGAAAAACTTGTCCATGCATAGAATTGAGCATTCCTAAGGCATCAAAATAGACCGTTATACTCTATTTAGTGTTCTTAGAAGTCTTAACTTGCTAGTTTAGCTTTTGGACAACGTTACGTAGGTAAAGAAGCCAATAGACCAAGTTAAGTTCAAATTGCACGAAACGTGAAAAACTTGTCCATGCATAGAATTGAGCATTCCTAAGGCATCAAAATAGACCGTTATACTCTATTTAGTGTTCTTAGAAGTCTTAACTTGCTAGTTTAGCTTTTGGACAACGTTTCGTTCGGTAAAGAAGCCAATAGACCAAGTTAAGTTCAAATTGCACGAAACGTGAAAAACTTGTCCTATGCATAGAATTGAGCATTCCTAAGGCATCAAAATAGACCGTTATACTCTATTTAGTGTTCTTAGAAGTCTTAACTTGCTAGTTTAGCTTTTGGACAACGTTTACGTTAGGTAAAGAAGCCAATAGACCAAGTTAAGTTCAATATTGCACGAAACGTGAAAAACTTGTCCATGCATAGAATTGAGCATTCCTAAGGCATCAAAATAGACCGTTATACTCTATTTAGTGTTCTTAGAAGTCTTAACTTGCTAGTTTAGCTTTTGGACAACGTTTCGTCAGGTAAAGAAGCCAATAGACCAAGTTAAGTTCAAATTGCACGAAACGTGAAAAACTTGTCCTATGCATAGAATTGAGCATTCCTAAGGCATCAAAATAGACCGTTATACTCTATTTAGTGTTCTTAGAAGTCTTAACTTGCTAGTTTAGCTTTTGGACAACTGTTACGTTAGGTAAAGAAGCCAATAGACCAAGTTAAGTTCAAAATGGCACGAAACGTGAAAAACTTGGTCCATGCAGTAGAATTGAGCATTCCTAAGGCATCAAATAGACCGTTATACTCTATTTAGTGTTCTTAGAAGTCTTAACTTGCTAGTTTAGCTTTTGGACAACGTTTCGTTCGGTAAAGAAGCCAACAGACCAAGTTAAGTTCAAAATTGCACGAAACGTGAAAAACTTGTCTATGCATAGAATTGAGCATTCCTAAGGCATCAAAATAGACCGTTATACTCTATTTAGTGTTCTTAGAAGTCTTAACTTGCTAGTTTAGCTTTTGGACAACGTTTACGTCAGGTAAAGAAGCCAATAGACCAAGTTAAGTTCAAATGGCACGAAACGTGAAAAACTTGTCCATGCATAGAATTGAGCATTCCTAAGGCATCAAAATAGACCGTTATACTCTATTTAGTGTTCTTAGAAGTCTTAACTTGCTAGTTTAGCTTTTGGACAACGTTTCGTTCAGGTAAAGAAGCCAATAGACCAAGTTAAGTTCAAATTGCACGAAACGTGAAAACTTGTCCATGCATAGAATTGAGCATTCCTAAGGCATCAAAATAGACCGTTATACTCTATTTAGTGTTCTTAGAAGTCTTAACTTGCTAGTTTAGCTTTTGGACAACGTTTCGTTCGGTAAAGAAGCCAACAGACCAAGTTAAGTTCAAAATTGCACGAAAAATGAAAAACTTGTCTATGCATAGACTTGAGCATTCCTAAGGCATCAAAATAGACCGTTATACTCTATTTAGTGTTCTTAGAAGTCTTAACTTGCTAGTTTAGCTTTTGGACAACGTTTCGTTCAGGTAAAGAAGCCAATAGACCAAGTTAAGTTCAAATTGCACGAAACGTGAAAAACTTGTCTATGCATAGACTTGAGCATTCCTAAGGCATCAAAATAGACCGTTATACTCTATTTAGTGTTCTTAGAAGTCTTAACTTGCTAGTTTAGCTTTTGGACAACGTTTCGTCAGGTAAAGAAGCCAATAGACCAAGTTAAGTTCAAAATTGCACGAAACGTGAAAAACTTGTCTATGCATAGAATTGAGCATTCCTAAGGCATCAAAATAGACCGTTATACTCTATTTAGTGTTCTTAGAAGTCTTAACTTGCCTAGTTTAGCTTTTGGACAACGTTTCGTTAGGTAAAGAAGCCAATAGACCAAGTTAAGTTCAAATGGCACGAACGTGAAAAACTCTGTCCATGCATAGAATTGAGCATTCCTAAGGCATCAAAATAGACCGTTATACTCTATTAGTGTTCTTAGAAGTCTTAACTTGCTAGGTTTAGCTTTTGGACAACGTTTCGTCAGGTAAAGAAGCCAATAGACCAAGTTAAGTCAAATTGCACGAAACGTGAAAAACTTGTCCATGCATAGAATTGAGCATTCCTAAGGCATCAAAATAGACCGTTATACTCTATTTAGTGTTCTTAGAAGTCTTAACTTGCTAGTTTAGCTTTTGGACAACGTTTCGTTCAGGTAAAGAAGCCAATAGACCAAGTTAAGTTTCAAAATTGCACGAAACGTGAAAACTTGTCCATGCATAGAATTGAGCATTCCTAAGGCATCAAAATAGACCGTTATACTCTAATTTAGTGTTCTTAGAAGTCTTAACTTGCTAGTTTAGCTTTTGGACAACGTTTACGTTCAGGTAAAGAAGCCAATAGACCAAGTTAAGTTCAAAATGCACGAAACGTGAAAAACTTGTCCATGCATAGAATTGAGCATTCCTAAGGCATCAAAATAGACCGTTTATACTCTATTTAGTGTTCTTAGAAGTCTTAACTTGCTAGTTTAGCTTTTGGACAACGTTTACGTTAGGTAAAGAAGCCAATAGACCAAGTTAAGTTCAAATTGCACGAAACGTGAAAAACTTGTCCTATGCGTAGAATTGAGCATTCCTAAGGCATCAAAATAGACCGTTATACTCTATTTAGTGTTCTTAGAAGTCTTACTTGCTAGTTTAGCTTTTGGACAACGTTTCGTTCGGTAAAGAAGCCAATAGACCAAGTTAAGTTCAAAATTGCACGAAACGTGAAAAACTTGTCTATGCATAGAATTGAGCATTCCTAAGGCATCAAAATAGACGTTATACTCTATTTAGTGTTCTTAGAAGTCTTAACTTGCTAGTTTAGCTTTTGGACAACGTTTCGTTAGGTAAAGAAGCCAATAGACCAAGTTAAGTTCAAATTGCACGAAACGTGAAAACTTGTCCTATGCATAGAATTGAGCATTCCTAAGGCATCAAAATAGACCGTTATACTCTATTTAGTGTTCTTAGAAGTCTTAACTTGCTAGTTTAGCTTTTGGACAACGTTTCGTCAGGTAAAGAAGCCAATAGACCAAGTTAAGTTCAAAATTGCACGAAACGTGAAAAACTTGTCCATGCATAGAATTGAGCATTCCTAAGGCATCAAAATAGGACCGTTATACTCTATTTAGTGTTCTTAGAAGTCTTAACTTGCCAGTTTAGCTTTTGGACAACGTTACGTTAGCTAAAGAAGCAATAGACCAAGTTAAGTTCAAATTGCACGAAACGTGAAAAACTTGTCTATGCATAGAATTGAGCATTCCTAAGGCATCAAAATAGACCGTTATACTCTATTTAGTGTTCTTAGAAGTCTTAACTTGCTAGTTTAGCTTTGGGACAACGTTTCGTTCAGGTAAAGAAGCCAATAGACCAAGTTAAGTTCAAGATTGCACGAAACGTGAAAAACTTGTCCATGCATAGAATTGAGCATTCCTAAGGCATTCAAAATAGACCGTGTACTCTTATTTAGTGTTCTTAGAAGTCTTAACTTTGCTAGTTTAGCTTTTGGACAACGTTTCGTTCGGTAAAGAAGCCAATAGACCAAGTTAAGTTCAAATTGCACGAAACGTTGGAAAAACTTGTCCATGCATAGAATTGAGCATCCTAAGGCATCAAAATAGACCGTTATACTCTATTTAGTGTTCTTAGAAGTCTTAACTTGCCTAGTTTAGCTTTTGGAAACGTTTCGTCAGGTAAAGAAGCCAATAGACCAAGTTAAGTTCAAAATTGCACGAACGTGAAAACTTGTCCATGCATAGAATTGAGCATTCCCTAAGGCATCAAAATAGACCGTTATACTCTATTAGTGTTCTTAGAAGTCTTAACTTGCTAGTTTAGCTTTTGGACAACGTTTCGTTCGGTAAAGAAGCCAACAGACCAGTTAAGTTCAAATTGCACGAAACGTGAAAAACTTGTCCATGCATAGAATTGAGCATTCCTAAGGCATCAAAATAGACCGTTATACTCTATTTAGTGTTCTTAGAAGTCTTTAACTGCTAGTTTACGCTTTTGGACAACGTTTCGTTCAGGTAAAGAAGCCAATAGACCAAGTTAAGTTCAAATTGCACGAAACGTGAAAAACTTGTCATGCATAGAATTGAGCATTCCTAAGGCATCAAAATAGACCAGTTATACTCTATTTAGTGTTCTTAGAAGTCTTACTTGCTAGTTTAGCTTTGGACAACGTTCGTCAGGTAAAGAAGCCAATAGACCAAGTTAAGTTCAAGATTGCACGAAACGTGAAAACTTGTCTATGCATAGAATTGAGCATTTCTAAGGCATCAAAATAGACCGTTGTACTCTATTTAGTGTTCTTAGAAGTCTTTAACTTGCTAGTTTAGCTTTTGGACAACGTTTCGTCAGTAAAGAAGCCATAGACCAAGTTAAGTCAAAATTGCACGAAACGTGAAAAATTTGTCCATGCATAGAATTGAGCCTTCCTAAGGCATCAAAATAGACCGTTATACTCTATTTAGTGTTCTTAGAAGTCTTAACTTGCTAGTTTAGCTTTTTGGACAACGTTTCGTTCGGTAAAGAATGCCAACAGACCAAGTTAAGTTCAAAATTGCACGAAAAAAAACTTGTCATGCATAGAATTGAGCATTCCTAAGGCATCAAAATAGACCGTTATACTCTATTTAGTGTTCTTAGAAGTCTTAACTTGCTAGTTTAGCTTTTGGACAACGTTTCGTTAGGTAAAGAAGCCAATAGACCAAGTTAAGTTCAAAATGCACGAAACGTGAAAAACTTGTCCATGTAGAATTGAGCATTCCTAAGGCATCAAAATAGACCGTTATACTCTATTTAGTGTTCTTAGAAGTCTTAACTTGCTAGTTTAGCTTTTGGACAACGTTTCGTCGGTAAAGAAGCCAACAGACCAAGTTAAGTTCAAATTGCACGAAACGTGAAAAACTTGTCTATGCATAGATTGAGCATTCCTAAGGCATCAAAATAGACCGTTATACTCATTTAGTGTTCTTAGAAGTCTTAACTTGCTAGTTTAGCTTTTGGACAACGTTTCGTTAGGTAAAGAAGCCAATAGACCAAGTTAAGTTCAAAATGCACGAAACGTGAAAAACTTGTCCATGCATAGAATTGAGCATTCCTAAGGCATCAAAATAGACCGTTATACTCTTAGTGTTCTTAGAAGTCTTAACTTGCTAGTTTAGCTTTTGGACAACGTTCGTTAGGTAAAGAAGCCAATAGACCAAGTTAAGTTCAATTGCACGAAACGTGAAAAACTTGTCATGCATAGAATTGAGCATTCCTAAGGCATCAAAATAGACCGTTATACTCTATTTAGTGTTCTTAGAAGTCTTAACTTGCTAGTTTAGCTTTTGGACAACGTTTCGTCAGGTAAAGAAGCCAATAGACCAAGTTAAGTTCAAATTGCACGAAACGTGAAAAACTTGTTATGCATAGAATTGAGCATTCTAAGGCATCAAAATAGACCGTTATACTCTATTTAGTGTTCTTAGAAGTCTTAACTTGCTAGTTTAGCTTTTGGACAACGTTTCGTAGGTAAAGAAGCCAATAGACCAAGTTAAGTTCAAAATTGCACGAAACGTGAAAAACTTGTCCATGCATAGAATTGAGCATTCCTAAGGCATCAAAATAGACCGTTATACTCTATTTAGTGTTCTTAGAAGTCTTAACTTGCTAGTTTAGCTTTTGGACAACGTTTCGTTAGGTAAAGAAGCCAATAGACCAAGTTAAGTTTCATTGCACGAAACGTGAAAAACTTGTCCATGCATAGAATTGAGCATTCCTAAGGCATCAAAATAGACCGTTATACTCTATTTAGTGTTCTTAGAAGTCTTAACTTGCTAGTTTAGCTTTTGGACAACGTTTCGTTCGGTAAAGAAGCCAATAGACCAAGTTAAGTTCAAAATTGCACGAAACGTGAAAAACTTGTCATGCATAGATTGAGCATTCCTAAGGCATCAAAATAGACCGTTATACTCTATTTAGTGTTCTTAGAAGTCTTAACTTGCTAGTTTAGCTTTTGGACAACGTTACGTTAGGTAAAGAAGCCAATAGACCAAGTTAAGTTCATCATGGCACGAAACGTGAAAAACTTGTCCATGCGTAGAATTGAGCATTCCTAAGGCATCAAAATAGACCGTTATACTCTATTTAGTGTTCTTAGAAGTCTTAACTTGCTAGTTTAGCTTTTGGACAACGTTTCGTCAGGTAAAGAAGCCAATAGACCAAGTTAAGTTCAAATTGCACGAAACGTGAAAAACTTGTCATGCATAGAATTGAGCATTCTAAGGCATCAAAATAGACCGTTATACTCTATTTAGTGTTCTTAGAAGTCTTAACTTGCTAGTTTAGCTTTTGGACAACGTTTCGTTAGGTAAAGAAGCCAATAGACCAAGTTAAGTTCAAAATTGCACGAAACGTGAAAAACTTGTCCATGCATAGAATTGAGCATTCCTAAGGCATCAAAATAGACCGTTATACTCTATTTAGTGTTCTTAGAAGTCTTAACTTGCTAGTTTAGCTTTTGGACAACGTTTCGTTCGTAAAGAAGCCAATAGACCAAGTTAAGTTCAAAATTGCACGAAACGTGAAAAACTTGTCATGCATAGAATTGAGCATTCCTAAGGCATCAAAATAGACCGTTATACTCTATTTAGTGTTCTTAGAAGTCTTAACTTGCTAGTTTAGCTTTTGGACAACGTTTCGTTAGGTAAAGAAGCCAATAGACCAAGTTAAGTTCAAAATGCACGAAACGTGAAAAACTTGTCATGCATAGAATTGAGCATTCCTAAGGCATCAAAATAGACCGTTATACTCTATTTAGTGTTCTTAGAAGTCTTAACTTGCTAGTTTAGCTTTTGGACAACGTTCGTTCGGTAAAGAAGCCAATAGACCAAGTTAAGTTCAAAATTGCACGAAACGTGAAAAACTTGTATGCATAGAATTGAGCATTCCTAAGGCATCAAAATAGACCGTTATACTCTATTTAGTGTTCTTAGAAGTCTTAACTTGCTAGTTTAGCTTTTGGACAACGTTCGTTAGGTAAAGAAGCCAATAGACCAAGTTAAGTTCAAAATGCACGAAACGTGAAAAACTTGTCCATGCATAGAATTGAGCATTCCTAAGGCATCAAAATAGACCGTTATACTCTATTTAGTGTTCTTAGAAGTCTTAACTTGCTAGTTTAGCTTTTGGACAACGTTTTCGTTCGGTAAAGAAGCCAATAGACCAAGTTAAGTTCAAGATTGCACGAAACGTGAAAAACTTGTCTATGCATAGAATTGAGCATTCCTAAGGCATCAAAATAGACCGTTATACTCTATTTAGTGTTCTTAGAAGTCTTAACTTGCTAGTTTAGCTTTTGGACAACGTTTCGTTAGGTAAAGAAGCCAATAGACCAAGTTAAGTTCAAATTGCACGAAACGTGAAAAACTTGTCATGCATAGAATTGAGCATTCTAAGGCATCAAAATAGACCGTTGTACTCTATTTAGTGTTCTTAGAAGTCTTAACTTGCTAGTTTAGCTTTTGGACAACGTTTCGTCAGGTAAAGAAGCCAATAGACCAAGTTAAGTTCAAGATTGCACGAAACGTGAAAAACTTGTCCATGCATAGAATTGAGCATTCCTAAGGCATCAAAATAGACCGTTATACTCTATTTAGTGTTCTTAGAAGTCTTAACTTGCTAGTTTAGCTTTTGGACAACGTTCGTTCAGGTAAAGAAGCCAATAGACCAAGTTAAGTTCAATTGCACGAAACGTGGAAAAACTGTCTATGCA